>NW_024879592.1:102500-176905 GCF_900700415.2 Clupea harengus | reverse complement strand
TCAGTGATAGGTCAGTGTGGGTTCCTGTGTCTCAAACTAACAAGTCAAGGCCCAAAGCAGCATCATGATCATGAGTGCATTTCTAGACTGACTTCAGTCAAATTACCCTTCGCAAAACTGTACCACACAAACATTCCTTTGATGACACTATCTTTTTTAGTTCTACACAGGAAGAGATGCTAAATTCCTTGTGCTGTTGGTTGGGGACTAGGGCAATCATCGCAATGCCACATGCAAGTACTCATAGCCAGTGACCTAACCATTTTACATTTAGTCATTTAGCAGACGCTTTTATCCAACGCGACTTACAAGGATGTATACACATTTTACATTTACACTGATGACACACTGCACATCAGGAGCAATTAGGGGTTCAGTGTCTTGCTCAAGGACGCTTCGACAGGGAATCGAACTAGCAACCTTCTGATTACTAAACAACTTCTCTACCTCCTGTACCACTGTCGCCCCAATAACCAATATAACAACTGTCCAACCTCAGGGAACACACACCGTTTAAAGTCCACATTGAACTTGGCTTCATACTTCATTCGCACCTCCTGTACCTGTAAATACATTCTCTATGCTTGGATTAGACTCACTTACGAGATGCATCGGGTAAAAGCGTCTGCCAAAATGAATACATCTGTGTGAACGTGCTTTGTGCGTGTGACAATAGGATTCAGTCTGAGAATCTCAGCGCCATATTAACATAAATTATTTTCCAGTCAGATTTGAAAGGCAAATGAAGCTGAGAAAGAGAGAGCGTGTGTGAGTTCTGCACTCCTGCATATGCACAGCCATCTGTGAACCGCCCCGCCAGGCCAATCCCATCGCTTTAGAATTGCCCGATAAAATACGGTTCCTGCATGTATGTGAAATTGTGATTAGTGGTATTTTTCTGAGGTGGCACTTTTCTATATTAAAAAGTGGCTTCAACATTCAAATGGAACTCTTGATTAGAGCACCTGAAGCTGGGAAAAGCTCTCTGTGGATCTGCACCCTCACCCCCCCCCCCCCCTCATCCCCCCTCACCCCCTCATCTCAATCATAGTCAATAACCTTTAAGCCAATTTTTCATCCAGGGATTTCAACAGAGACTCTCTCTATGAGGTTGGGGTTGAGACAGAGAGATTAGACGCTTGCTTGGAAGTTCCGTTTCGGTCAGTTATCTGCTGTGTTTCAAAGCATTATGTTAAAGCAGTTTAAATATTGCCCGCACATCTTTCAGCCTGGTCTGTTAAATGTTGTAATGAATGTATGAATAATGAACTTATTTGTGACGTAATTCTACTGAAGACCAATATCAGATGGCATATGCCTCCCTAATGGGTCATTAGAATGGCAGCAGTGGAACATGCACTCTACCCAGCCACCATAGGCTGTATAGGGAGTCTGGATATCAACAGGTTGGGTCGAAATAAAGGAGATGAAATGTGTTGACTCTCAGTGTTCTAGAAGTGTCTAGTGAGGCTCTCAGAGGGTATTTTTATATTTGTATCAGACACTTGGAGCAAAGCTATTCAGGACAAATCACAGGGGAACCGTAAAAAGGGTCATAAATACTGATGAACACTGATGAAATCATTAAAAACACGAAGCAGTGCACAGTGACGTTGAAAACGTACAGTGGAAGTGACTATCATTACCTATCATTAGAGTAAATGTTTGGTATGTTGCTTCCTGTAGAGGTTTTTATACCTTATTATCCTGACAAAACAAAGAGTACACTGTACCGTTTCGTCTTTAGCTAACCACAAATACCAAGACAAAAATGGTCATTTTTTAATAAAAAAAATGGTAATATGTGAAAAGTGTTTATTAGGCAGCAAGTCTGTGACACTGTATGCAAGATGAGGTCACTGATATGGTACTCTCGATAGGAAGAGAGAATCTATAATGTGTTGAGGTACTGCATGTAAACTTCATATATTTGTCATCACAGCATGTGTGGACCTGCACACTCACTGGGAAAACCTTTCCTCATTTGCGTAGTATGAACTGTTATAACAAGTGTGTGCTAAGCACACCAACACTCTATGCATGACAGTGTGGATTAAACTGTCCTCTACAGCAGTGGTTATCAAACTTTTTGTCCGGGGACCCCATAAAATCCATTTGCCAAGTCTCGCGACCCCCCACACATTTTTACAGGATATTATAGGTCTAAATTCAGTTTAATTTTGAATGATGAGACTGCTTGCTGAGACAATATTAGTTTTCATTATCCACCCTGATGTAGAAAACACCATTTCTGATAGACTATACAGCATGTCAAAGCCTAATATGTTGATGCACAGGGCAGCAAGATCATTTCGCGACCCCCAAAAAACGTTTGGCGACCCCACTTGGGGTCCCGACCCCTAGTTTGAGAACCACTGCTCTACAGTACACAGTACATTCACGGACATGCCAAATCCAGTACGAGAAACACAATGAGAATGTAGGGAGTGAATAGCGTAGCTGTTGTCATAGCATGTGTGTGAACCTGGGCACTCACTGGGACACCAGGGTGAAGGCCTCGGAGCACACCGGCGGGCAGGGCACCAGGCGCACCACCATGCCATCCGCAGCCGCCTGGAAGTGGGCATGTGCCAGCCTCTCCAGGACGGAGGCCAGGGTGGCTGTGTCGTCCGACTTGCCATCAGCGTCGCCGCCAGAGTCCAGGATGTGTCCGCCGTGGACCACCAGGATCAGGAGATGGGTGCGGCACTTCCTCTGAGGACGTCAGGACAAGGAGAGGGGGGACATTTTCTGGTTATTCATTGGATGCAATGCCCAAGATAAAAAAAAAATACACAATAAGCCTCATTTCCATTGTGATTGAATTTTTTTAAATTAATGACTCAATTAAGTTGAGCATGGAATGAGAAATAGACTGAGGGGTCCAGACAGCCAGGGGGTCTGGCCAGGGTCAAACGCTAGTTGGGTCTTGTTCATGGAGCATTGTGTTCATGTACGACGTGTTACGTGTGTAAATTACACAAATGGCTGGTTTATGTCACTCCAGAAAGAAACGATATTTAAAAAGGTAGATGGGGGTCATTAGTTTCCTGCTTTATTTACATTTACATTTAGTCATTTAGCAGACGCTTTTATCCAAAGCGACTTACATATGTGCGACTTACAATGTATACACATTTTACATTTACACTGATGGCACACTGCACATCAGGAGCAATTAGGGGTTCAGTGTCTAGCAACATTCTGATCACTAAACGACTTCTCTACCTCCTGTACCACTGTCGCCCTTTATAGTGGCGTGAGGGACAGATGAGAATGCTTACGGTACCTCCACATCCTCCAGGCCATCCACACTACTCTGGGGAGCACAGCGAGGGTGCAACCTGTAGAAACTCTCTGAGCGAGAGGGAGAGAAAGAAAGAAAGAAAGAAAGAAAGGAGCTCTAATTAAAAAGAAAAGAAAGAACATCGTAGAAAGGAATAGAAATGAAAACAACCTTGAAAAAGGTCCTGCCCTGTGTGCACCTTCACAGATTTTCTTTTCAGTTATAAATGACTTACTCTACTTACTCTACTCGATAATGATGACTAGATGACTTGAAAAGATAACCGCAACTAATCATTCCTCACCAATCAATACAATTGCGGTTATCTTTTCAAGTCATCTAGTCATCATTATCGTGTAGAGTAAGTAGTCAGTAATTTATAACTGAAAAGAAAAAAGCCCCATTTTTTTCTCTACAATGTACTCAATAGCTCCACCATATGAGGGGCACATGTCTCCACACCCTCTCTTCCCTCCACCCACAGTACCCATTGGACGATCCAGATAGCATGATGCCCACTACCTCCATTAAGGCCAGAGCCATTTTTTTTATCACACTTGCCCTCAATTTCGCACCCTAAAATGGGGTCATATGCATGCTCACAGGGAGAGCGTGGACGCTGATCTGGGTAGCACGCACTGAGCATGCCTGCAGAACAAGACTGCCCCACTTTAAAGTAGTTCACAGCACATGTAATTGGACAGCCATGGGAGATATCAATACACACACATAAACGGACCCATGGACATTTCAAATGGCTTTGAAAAAACTATTCAATAGCTTCTTATGTAACACATTTTTGGTAGATCTTTACAAACCTGGTTGTTAGTTTTGTAAATGGCTGATAACCAGCTATTCACTGAAGACCCATTGTCAAAATGATGGACCCAGTGGACCATGACCGACTTGACGGACAGTCAAATTACCCTTCACAAAACTGTACCACATGACAAGCCCTGTAACACGGGCTGTGTCCATTCCTTTGATGTCACTCTACAGAAATGCTTCCACTTGAGTCTTTCTCATGACCCAATATAAAATGGAGCTGAATAAAGTCAAGCGTGCGACAGAGGACGGGAGCAGAGCCAGGTTGATGGCACTGTGTGTTTGTGTTCTCTTTCTTTCTCTCTCTGTTTGTGTGTGTGTGTGTTTGTGTGTCTGTCTGTGTGTCTGTCTGTGTGTGTGTCTGTCTGTCTGTCTGTCTGTCTGTCTGTCTGTCTGTCTGTCTGTCTGTCTGTGTACGTGTTTATGTATGTGCGTGTTTGTTTGCCTATGCCACAGGGCCAGGGGACTCTGCCAGGCCTGGGCGGCGAGAAATTGGGCGTGTCTCATTCTGAGCCGAATGTCACCTGCCAGAGACCATCTAGATCAAACATGAGCAGGGCAGTCTGTCACCAAACCAGTCAGCCATGCTCCATTTCATCCAAAGGCCAAAAGAATTAAATTAAACCAAAGGGCAGTGTGTGGGAGTGTGTGTGTGTGTGTGTGTGTGTGTGTGTGTGTGTGTGTGTGTGTGTGTGTGTGTGTGTGTGTGTGTGTGTGTGTGTGTGTGGTGTATGTGTGCAGTGTAATGTAGTGAGAGAGAGGGGTGGGTGTGGGTGTGTGTGTGTGTGTGGGGGGGGGGGGGTTGAGGGTGCAGGCAGTTGCATTTGCGTGTGTGTTGGGGTAAAAGAGACATGTATTAGTGCCACTTTAGTAGAGAAAGCGGTCACCACTTACAATACATCTCAAGATCAAACATTAGCCCATACTAATCAAATAAAGCACTTAAACTACTCAGGATTCTTTATTAAATATTGATTGCAGCATTAGTGTTAGTTTTAAGATTGGTAAAAACAATGTAACATGACATAATTAAGTAACATGATTAAGTGTAATACACACACACACACCCACTTACAGTTACATTTGTTTCAAATAGAATTTCTTTTTATGAAAACACCAAAGACAGGCATGAACTTATTGCGTCATTAATACTTAATTCTAACTCAATTATTCATATGTGTGTATCTCCTAAAAGCAAAATCAATTTGTTCTTGGAACTTTAGCATAGTCCTTGAAGAAAGTCATGAGAAAAAGATCTAAGTAGGCAATAAGTCAATAAGTGACTCACAAACTGGCACCAACACAGATAAACAAAGTGAGAGAAAATAACTGCAAATGCTCACAGCAGCTAATGCTAGCGCTACGGACAAAGATACACTTGACCTGAGACAACAGTAAAGGCCTGCCCAGAGGAGAGAGCTAGAGAGCTCCATACACAGATAATCAAAGGCCCGCTTTAAGGAGAATCACACCAGAATCCTTACAGAGAACTCAGCAGCCTATCCTCAAAGTACAGTACGTGACCTCCTTTCCAAATGCCCCTCCAAAAGAAACTTCTCCTTCAAACAGCAAAGCTGAAGGTGAGATGTTCATCTATACGCCCTGTACTGGAGGGGACTACTGGAAGGGATAGTTACCATCTCCTCAGCTCTCTCAGAATCATACCAGCAACAATAACAAGCTAGTGCCACATTAAGAGGAGGCTTCATGGCATAAGCAACATACAGGACATTTACCCTAATGACAGCTGTCACTGTATCAACTCATGTGACTGACACGTAAAAAGTTATGAATTAGTTTGATCATTGATGTTTGTGAGGGAATGTTATAGCTGAATGGTCTTGTGCAGGTAAACCTGAAGAGAGAAAGACACATACATGTTCAGAGGTTAGTGAAACGCTTTAAATGGACACCAGAGAATTCTTAGACAGAAGAGAGAACCATCAGGGTCAGAGTGGTTTTTTTTCTCACTCAAAACAAGGTTGCACTATAAAAAGCTTAAGAACCTCAGCTCTAATCAATGTCCCATATTTTAAACACTTTTTGAACATGATGTATTTTTCTCTACCTGACTGACTCATGAACTCACTAAGGTAATGATTTTTTTTTTTCAAAATGGCAAATGTTTTTTTTTCAAAACTCAAATATGTGGAAGCACACACACACACATATTGACACTATGCATCCACATTGATTTTAAAGAAATCAATATGATGAAGATTATTTTACTATTTATTCCAGAAACGACCCACCTACAGACACAAAATGCATAAAACCTTGCTCTGAGAAAGAATGTTTGTCTAGAAAAAAATCACGAAAGGCATAGCAAAGAATTTACTTTAATGGGTTGACAGACTTAAAATATTCTTTGGTGCAGTCATACTCCATCCAAGGAGTGAAATGGTACTCTTTTATCATATGAGAATCAAGGATAAGTCAATCTAATCTCAGATGATGAGATTAGATTGACTTGATTCTGCCTGTTGTTCCTAAAGAGACCTAGTCTAGTCTAGTTAGTTTAAATAACCATCCAGATGAGAAAATGGAGACATAAGGACGGTTAAGCCTGAACCTTCTGAATGATTCCTCTCCTCGATCACTAGACGACTACACAGATCTTTCACTTGTGCCCTCCTTCAGTTCTTTAGCACACACAGTTCTCAGAGACTGTTCTCAAGACTGCTGCAGCATATTATCATCTCCTAAACGTATTGTCCTTGGAAGCAAACTCGTACAGCAATCATCTGTGATGACAGTCAATACAAGAGCCTTGAACTGGCCAAGTGTTATGAAATGCAGTAGAAGTCTCCTTATAAGACGGGAAAGGAAAGGGACAGAGATTCAGTAACTAGTGTTTGGGTGTGTTGAACACAATTGGTGGATGTCTCAATGCTGAATGTAATCCAATTTTTTGTTCCCACAGTGTTTTCATGCTTTTATTTTTCTTAAATAATTACAATAAACAAGTTGAGTTGATCTTAGATAAAACATTTTATGAGTTTGCTTTTGTTTCGTGAAGGTTTTGCGTACGTAAGGTCACAAAAGATGTTCTTTTTAAACTTGGACTGGATGACTTGTCTTTGGAAGGATGTGCCTCCAGGCGCCTTTTAACACTGAAGTGTATCTGAGACCTCAGGAGCTCTAGAATCCTTCTGTCTTCACAGCCTCTGTTTCACTCTTCAGAGAACACTTTTGGAGCGCAAACCACACATCTACAACCCTTCTGTCTTCACAGCCTCTGTTTCGATCTTCAGAGAACACTTTTGGAGCGCAAACCACACATCTACAACCCTTCTGTCTTCACAGCCTCTGTTTCACTCCTCAGAGAACACTTTTGGAGAGCAAACCACACATCCACACATCCATGAGTAGGCCACTGGTATCAGCCAATTCCGTGTCTCTGTACCCAAAGGCATTGGGGAAAGTGACCAATATAGCCTACCATGATACGAATACAATTAAAAAACCGAATTTCTTGGGGGGCACTGTGGCGCAAGCAGTAGCCCCGCGACATGCGGGCTTGACGCCCATGGAAGACACGGGTTTGAATCCGGCCCGATGTCATTTCTCCTGTCCACTCCCCACCTCTTCTCCCTCTCATTTCCTGTCACACTCTTCACTGCACTGTCAATTAAAGGCATAAAAGCCTCTAAAAAAAAAAAAAACGAATTTCTACAATGTCGGGCAGAAGCCAAACTGTCTGTCAGAATAGAGAATTCTCTCAGACTAGTAATCGACTGGTTGAAAAATGAGCTATCTTACCTACTGTTCGACTATCCAACGTATTTTGCCTGACAAATAAAAAGCTGCCAAAACACTGTCGGCAAAGCAACCTATCAAACTGAAAGGAAAGAAATGCATGACAGATGTCGGAAGTCTAGCAGTATTTTGTTATTCACATCTTAAAAACATCTTAAAAGCACCTTCATAACAAGTATGCAAACTTTATAAAAGCTACTATCAACAATTTAGCCTTGATTTTGATTTGGTTATTAAAAATAATTCTTCAAACATAATAGTTTACTAATTAATCATGTTTTGTTAATATTGTAATGTACTCAACTTAGACTAATTACTGAGTGTTACGTTTTTGACATTCAAATTAGCATCACTTCACCTAGATGCTCTTGGTGTAGCTGAGTTTGGTGCACTTGCTGTGCTGTGTTAAAGGTGGGGTAGTCAGGATGTAGTAGGGGTGTCACGATACCAAAAATTCAGTAGTCGGTACCAATACCAGTAAAATAACACGATTCTCGATACCAATTTCAATACCACGGGGGAGAAAAAAAAGGATTTTCCATGATTCCATGTACTAAAACTTGAAACTTGAACTTCTTTATTAAAATATTTGATAGCAAAATGTCATAAGACATACAGAACATGTGCAATAGAGCATATCACAACATAATAAAGTGAAATGTATGGTCATAGTGCAACAACTAGTGTCCTCAGACACATTCCAGACTTCCAGGCATCTTTTCAAAAGGTACTGTGCAAAAACAACAACAGTGCAAAACAGAACAGTGGATATAACAGTGCAGCCATTCAGCTAACAAGATGAACATGAGTTTGGGCAAAATTGCATAATTTTCCACAGCATTTCACAGCCCTAAAGAGTAAAGCTTCTTAAAGGACGTATTAAATACAAAAATAAATCAATGTTCAGTGTGGTCGCGGCGAAATTCCAGCTGTCACTCGCAAATCGTCTTTTAGGTTACATTGTGTCTAATGCATCGAAAACAATAAATAAATTGGGTAATCGTGTTTTTTCAAACCAATTGCATATTCAGTTGTAACTATATTAAACTAGGACATTCAGTGAATTTCACTAGTTTTGACATGATACTTGCAAGATACATGCTCTCTTTCTCTCTCTCTCTCCTTCTAACCAAGTTAGACTATAGGCTAACGTTAAAACTACAGCATAGCTAACCTAAACTACGTACATAACATACAATGGCTTAACACACGTGCCCACCATCTTAAACATCATGTAACGTGTATTTCAGTATGACAGATTAAAAAAACTGAAAAAGTGCATTCTTTGGATGTTGTTAATATGAATCAAAACTCTCCTTGAATTCTTTAAACAAATCCGGATGACGGTCTTTCAGGTGCTTAGCTAAATTGGAAGTATTACCTCCTTTGGTCTGAGGAACACGGTAGCATTGTTTGCATAAGTAGGGTGACCAGACGTCCTCTTTTACCCGCACATGTCCTCTTTTCGAGACCTAAAAAATGCGTCCGGCAGGGATTCCAAAAGCGTCCGGGGTTTTGCCTCGTCGGATATTTGTGTTTTAGGCCGCAAGGTGAACCACGAAAAGTCCTTTAGAAATCGAATCCCGCTCCACAGGCGTGCATCTACACAATATTTAGTTCATAAAAAAGAAAGAGTCGTGCTTAGCTACCAAAAAAAAGTTCGTCGCTGACTTTCCAGTCAATTTTTGGTGCGTCTATGTTTTATGCCGAACTAGTTTCTTCAGAGCGCACAAGGATCTTGGTCGCGAGTGCTGGCACTTTTCGACACGTGATCATGCTACACCAATAAGGTAGCTGCTTTTTGTCAACAGAATGGCAAGATGGCGTCCACCATGCCTTCATCGAGCAGTACGGAAGACGAAGAAAATACACCGGAATGTCTTAATAAATCAAAAAACAAACATTGTTTTATGCATATTACTTCAGTCAAGCACGAAGAGGTACATTATTTCACCACTACACGATGGAATACATACAGGACAAGCCTACAAACGTGGCTCGGCTCTGGAGGTGCAGTACCACAAAGGCTGTTATAATCAGTACACCAGGTTTTTGACGAGGCCTGAAAAACCAGAGAAAGAACAGTAAGTTATTTATTAAATTGCATTTCGAGGAGCTACTAACTTAACATTATATAAGTAAACATTCAATCTGCATTCTGTTGTATGTGCACACAATCACAACCCTTATTCATGTCTTTCCTTCTCATTTATATGTGTTCTAGGAATGAGCCCACGTTTGATGTCAGCTATAAGTTATTCTGTGAGAGGATCATTCGCCAAAGGCTGCTTGTCAACCAAGAGGTGCAGAGAATGGGCCAGCTGAGGAAGGCCTTCATTGAACTGGTGAAAGCAAATGAAGGTCTTGAAGCTTCAAACTACAGGTAACTGCAATGCATTTTTCTCTCAAGTCTTATTATTTGTCATGTGCAAGTCTAGCTTTACACAACATGTGTGTGACAGGCCTGAGAAACTGTTTTTAAGTCTTGCTGTTTGCACAGACATGTACCACTTGGCAACAAAGAGAAGGTGTGTGTGTGTGTGTGTGTGTGTGTGTGGTGAGGTTTGTGACGTTGTGTGCCTTTCTTGGGCATCTTTGGTGTTAAATGTGCTGTATGGCAGATAGGTTCTAGCCTGTAATGTCTTGTACCACCTCCACCACTCTCTGCTTTTCATGATACTCCTGTGACTCTTAATTGTCACTGTTTTGTTGTGTTGCAGACAGGATATGTTGAAGAAGAGGCTGACTCGTGATTTCCCCCATCAGTATCAAAAACCTAGAACGGTCATGTATAGAGCTGATGCAGGGTCACAACGCATGCAAATCTTTGGCCCGGATCAGAGGACCCCAACCCAATGGAAAAAGTTTCTCTCAGAAGGAACAAATACCGAATTCCTGTATGTTGTATGGAAAAATGCAGACCTTACAATAGTGGGCAAAAACCTCTGCTTGCACATACAAATCAATGTCACTGTGTGACTGTTAAGGAGGGTGTACAGTCTGTTTGTGTTGTTGAAGACCTGCAGTGTGATCATGAAGAATGTGACACAAGGGTGTTTTTACATGCACAACATGCTGCACGGGAGCATAAAGCTGTCATTATCAAGAACTCTGACACTGATGTGGCAGTCATTGCTGTAAGTGTGCAGACAGATTTGCCATGCAGTTTATATGTTTTCACAGGGACTGGCAACAGGACACGTATCATTGACATTACCAAGGTGTCATCAGCTCTCGGAACCAGTGTGTGTTCAGTCTTGATCGGAATTCACACATTCTCTGGGTGTGACTCCACAAGTGGAGGCAAAGGAAAGAGAAAGACATTTTCTGTTGCATGTGAGAAAGATGAGTACCTAAAGGCTTTTACAAGTTTAGGTACTAACTTTAACTTGGAGCAGTCAACATTTGCACTTCTTTGCCAGTATGTATGCCACTTATATGATCAGCCAGCTGCCGATAATGTAAATGAAGCTAGGTACAAGGCTTTCTGTATAGCATCATCAGCCTTGCCAGAATTATGCATTCCCCCTACTGCTGATGCCCTCCATCAGCATTGCAAAAGGGGAAACTACTAGGCTGCAATAATGAGGTCCTGTCTCAAACAAAATATAAGTGCTCCATCACCTGCTGGATATGGTTGGCAAATAGAGGATGGTACCTTGCACATCACCTGGATGACCAGAAACCCGGCCCCTGACTGCGGCTGCAAAGGTGCCTGTGAGACAGGCAGATGTTCCTGTTTTTCTGCAGGATTGTGTTGCACAGACTTATGTTGTTGCTGTAATTGTGCCAACACAAAAGAAACTGAGGAACTGGAAGATAACCGTCCTGACACTGACAGTGAGGACTGAGTGTCCTTAATCTGTTATTTCTTATTTAGTTTTGTACAGTTTTATATATCATATTTCATATTTTTCATAAAGATTGTTTTTATGGTTCATCAGTGTTGTTTTCATTTGTGAATGAATGAATGAACGAACGAACAAATGGTCATTGGTATAAGTACAATTACTGCCTTTTATTGATACAAGGAAAGAGGTTTTTTTGTCACATACATAGAAATACTTACGTAAAGCATGTAGTGAAATTTTGTTTGGTGTTAAGCTTTTTCTGTGCGAGTGTGAAGAAAGAAAGATCAAGAAATATTTTTCATAAATAGCAAGAGGGAGTATAAAGTGCAGTGTGTGTACAGTCCATGTGCAAGTGTGAAAAAAAGTGTAATTGCTGTTTATATAGTCATTGTGTGTGTTCAGGATACGGAATGCTTGAGGAAAGAAGCTCCTTCTCAGTCTCTCTGTTCTGGTCTTGTAGCAGCAGAGATGTTTGCCTGACCTCAGTGTTTAGAAAAGTCCATGGTCAGGATGTTAGGAGTCTTTTACAATACTTTGGGCCCTGGTACGTAGTCTTCTCTTGTAGGTCTGTAGGGAGAGGTGCTCTGATGATGCGGTACTGCTGTCACAGGCTGTACAGTTCCCATACCAAGTGATGATGCTGTCAGGACACACAGCTGATGGGTGCTGATGCTCTGAACTTCCTCAGCTGACGTAGGAAGTACAGTCTTTGCCTTGATTTCTGCAGTGTGTGCTGGATGTTCACAGTCCATGTTAGATCGTCAGTAAGGTGTATTCCCAGGTATGTCAAACTTGATCTAAATTACTTAACATAAGCATAACATTATCGTATATTTGCCTCATTGTTCTTCTTGGACGCGGCTATGTATACAGCACTATTTAGAATCCATTTAGCCCACTTTTGAGGATGTTCGGGTGTTTTCCTCTTGATCGGTAACGTTGAATCTAACCACAGGAGCCGCCATCTTGCCATTCTGTTGACAAAAAGCAGCTACCTCATTGGTGTAGAACGATCACGTGTCGAAAAGTGCCAGCACTCGCGACCAAGATCCTTGTGCGCTCTGAAGAAACTAGTTCGGCATAAAACATAGACGCACCAAAAATTGACTGGAAAGTCAGCGACGAACTTTTTTTTGGTAGCTAAGCACGACTCGTTCTTTTTTATGAGCTAAAGATTGTGTAGATGCGCGACTGTGGAGCGGGTTGAAACGAAAACAGTGTTCACCTTACGGCCTATTTCTCTGGATCTTTCACAAACTAATTATTACGTAGTTTTGGAAAGGGTATCTCAATTACATTCCAGCTTTTTGCGCGAGCTCTGACTGTAGAGAGGACTGTCATTGGTCGACCGCCTTCCCAATGTTGCCAGATATGATAATTATCCTCCAAACTGAGCCTTTTGATACGATACGCCATTTCCAGTCTGGCAACACTGCGCACCTGGCCGCCTCCACTAGTTTCATCGTTTACAATAGTAAATTACATCTGCATGTGAAAAACAGCTGGTATCGGCGCTCACGGTACTTACGGTACTTCAAAAAAATGGGTATCGTCTGTGTTTTGTTATTTTAGTACCGAAAGGTATCGTAAGTATCGGTTCTCGTGACATCCCTAGGATGTAGCATCTCATTGTGGTTGCAAATTGGTACATTTCCTAGATGGCCTGAAAATATTGTGTGATAATTTGAAGGGGCCCTTTGAATTAGGGTGATCAGATACAAACAGATCTATAATGGCACGAGTAGTACGTTTGTGTGGGATGGTGTGGGACACACTACACTGAGTAACTTTAAACTTATAAAGCATATAATGACTATCTAACTGAATAAGGAACATATGTATTCTACCTTTTGTCTTAGTAATTAGTAATGAATGGACAGGAGATCAAGGTATAACGTTGACCATTTACTAGGCGTATCTTTAAGTCTGAACACTCGCGCATGCACGCTCATTACATATCAAAACCTGCTCACTACACCTTTAGGCTCATAAACACCTATACTTTGTCCTCCGGTCGATTCCACAGCACACGTGTTAGGCCATGAAAGATAAAGGTTACAGCTTTTGCTGTATGAAAGGTATGAGGAGCACAGTGTTGTCATCCCAAAGGCACACTCATTTTACAACATAGATGTCTTTGCTGATAGACATCCAACATGCACTGGCCATTACAGGCGCATCAGAGGACACTGCCCTTCAGCAAAACAGCAGGCAGCATGCAGCTAAGCCTCGCCGTATGAAAAAGGCAGCGCACACAATGAATCCAACTAAAGTCCTTTTCAAATGCAAGATAAGAAGAAAAAGTTGGAAAGAAAAACCTGATTTAAACTGTTTAAAACGATTTGATCAGGCTCTGAAAATAAAAAAAAACACAAGGAACTGCCTACTCAGTTGCCATAGTTGCAGTGCTTGGGTAACACAACAGGGTGTTCAACGCACCATGGTTTCCATTTAAATTAACATTTTGCCATGTTTTTTGCCAGGGCTGAATGTGCCCCTGGCTGCTCATGGGTTGGGCGGGTAAAAGCATGCATCCATGTGTTCTTATTTCTGACAATTAGAAACCAAATGACCAAATGTGTGACATAGTGGGGATAGGTGTAGCCATAGGGGCCTTAGTGTTCTTAATCTGGCCCTGCACACACACACACACAGACACACACACACACACACACACACACACACACACACACACACACACACACACACAATCAGTTTACTGAAAAACAAATCCCATCCTCTCTCCCTCTCTGCTTCTATCTCCCCTGGCTCTCACTTGCCTTAGACATCCAGAGTAGATGATAAGTTTAGTTCGTTTCCTGAAAGTACGGAGCAGTGCACTCTAGGTCACTTGGGACAAAAGCATCCTGTGGGTCACGCACAGAGCCACAGCGACCTCAGATCTACTTCCATCTCTTCCAAACAAGCAGACAATCTTTTTCTTTCATATGAATTCTTACATAATAACTGTTATTTCAGGACCATAGGAGACAGAGAAGTGAATCATAAAAAAAACACAGAATAAAAAACCCTGGGGGAAATCCACACAAAATGCCATTAAATGGCTGACAGGGGCAGAGCAGGATAAGGACACAGAGAGAGAAAAACCTTAAATTGAAAGGACCAAAATAGCTCTGTGGTTAACAACAATAGCCAACAAGGAACAGACTCAAGCATCTGATTTATCCATTTAGGCATTTGGCTTTTACATGTTTTTCAACCTGCTTACAAACAAAAATTTTACATGTCACATGATTTCTGAAACCTAAAACAGCAAAACCCCACACCAAATCTTTTGTTTGTTTGTTTGTTTGTTTGTTTGTTTCTTTTGTCTTTCACAACACTTTTTGCAACTTTGTAAGACACAATGTACTCTACTGTAAAAAGTCTTTGTTACTGTTACAACACTCTCACTCTAAATGCAGTGCATCCAATCAGAAAGCATTCAGACCCATTCAGACTTTTTCACATTTTGTTACGTTGTATCCTTATGCTAAAATCATCCCATCAATCTCCACTCAATACCTCATAATGATTAAGTGGGAAAAGGATATTAGAATCTTTTGCAAAGCTATTAAAAAGGAGAAATATCACATTGCATAGGTATTCAGTCTTTACTCAGTACTTAGTTGAAGCACCTCTGGGCAGTGATTACTAATCTTCTTGGGTATGACGCGACAAACTTTGCACACCTGGAATTGGGGATTTTCTGCCATTCTTCTCTGCAGATCCTCTCAAACTGTCAGTTTGGATCGGGACCAACAGTAGACAGCCATTTCCAGAGATGTTCGATTGGGTTCAAGTCAGGGCACTGGCTGGGCCACTCAAGGACATTCACAGAGCTGTCCTGTGTTTGCTTTGGCTGTGTGCATAGGATGACTGTCCTGTTGGAAGGTAAACCTTCAGCCCAGTCTGAGCTCTGGACCTCATTAAGGTTTTCTTTAAAGATATCTGGACCCCATTAAGGTTTTCATTAAAGATATCTGTAATTTGCTCCATTCAGCTTTCCCCCGACCAGTGGCGTAACGTAGTAACGACGGGCCCAGGTGCAAGATATTATGACGGGCCCCCCTAGCGAACGCTAAAAAAAAAAAATCGTAGTGTTCCCTACTTCCGCAACCGCGTCTAAAAAAAACCCGCTAATCAAAGGTGTTTGTAATCAATATAAATAGTGTTTAATTAATCAAACTTATCAGATCAGTATCGCTGCTTCTGCCCTCAGTGGTGTGTCAGCAACCATGCAACAGTTAACAATTTTTACGGTAAGAAATGTTCCTGCTGAGAGTCAAACAAGACTTACTTCATTGTGTACACACCCGTCGCTTCTGATATGTGTAAGTTTGATTAATTAAACACTATTTATATTGATAACAAACACCTTTGATTAGCGGTTTTTTAGACGCGGTTGGGGAAGTAGGGAACGCTACGATTTTTTTTTAGCGTTCACTAGGGGGGCCCGTCATAATATCTTGCACCTGGGCCTGGTTACTATGTTACGCCACTGATCCCAGCTGAACTGCTGCACTGCTGACTCCGTGGGCTAGCGACTATAGTTGACGGGCTAGTTAAAAAGCCAAAATAATCTAATTTAGGCCGCTTTGCCGCCTTCTCGTCCTGTTCTTTTTTCTCTTGCCCTTTTTTACTTCCACTCTTGTGCTTAAAAGGCATTGCTATGAGTAAAGTTGTGCTGTGCAGTGCTCAATGAACTAGGTTATCAGACCTTCAGACCTAGGTTATCAGAGTTGGTTTAACTATAACGTATTGTATTGTGACATGATCAAATAGAGACTTGACATTGGACAACAACATACATATTACCCAGCAATCATCATTGCTAATCACAAAAATACCAAAGAAAATAAGAACTTATTCATTTAATTGAATAGTATTTTGATAGCTTCTATAGTGTATGTAGGATAAGCGTATGGTTTTGTTATAAATTCCTACTTTTCCCCAAAAAATATTAACAGCCATGACTGAGATAAGTTTGCTTTTTCAAGTGTATATATAGCATTTGACACTGCCACCAGTTAATAAATAGCGCGTATGTGACGGAGCGAAATATGCACCGTCACTATAAATAGCACACGGAAAGACGAAAGATTTGTTACGGTTAATTAATAAGTGTGCAGCGAACGTTTGAGGGAGTGCTTGGTGGACTATGAGCCTGTGAGAATGAGCACGCATGTGACAAAAAGGAATGTGCAATTAAATCGCGGAGCTCACCTGCAGTCTAACCGGCAACTAACCGAAGCAGTGCGCATATGGAAACATTTTCCTTATTCACGCAGAAGCGGGAAATAATGGACGGTTCCACTTGAGACGGGGGTTTTCGTCCGTATGGAAAAAGGACATTGTAACTGGCTGTCAGCAGCCAAAGTAATATGTTTGTGCATATGATGATGCTCAATGTAAAGTATTGTATGCATGATACATGGTTAAGAGTAAAAAGATATGTCTGTTTAGATAATTGATTAAAGTATAATGGTTAACTCCTGGGAGGAGGGGTTAGGGTGAATATAACCTGCATCCAGGTAATGGCAGGCAGTCTAG
This sequence comes from Clupea harengus, assembly GCF_900700415.2. Lineage (NCBI taxonomy): Eukaryota > Metazoa > Chordata > Actinopteri > Clupeiformes > Clupeidae > Clupea > Clupea harengus. The sequence goes on along the minus strand of NW_024879592.1, from coordinate 159,631 downwards.
CTTTGTCCTCTGAGGTGAGAGGATGACTGTACTAATCAATTAAGCTATTTATTGCAAGTCAGTAGAACTACTATTTTTATTTTGTTTGTGTTGGGAAAGTTAGTGCTGTTAAATGTAAAGTGCGTCTTGTCTGTTCACCTGCCGGCAGCATAAATACATCTGCACCTTTTTGGCTTACTTGAACGCTTTCTACTGGTTACTGCCTCTGCTGCTCAACACTCTACTTCACAGCGTAATTGAACATAAGCATAGAGAAAATTAGCCGCTGTACTGAAACAAAGGGGGGCCCGTCGGACGACGCGTTTATATCTTTGGGCCCGGCTACGGGCCCCGAAACCCCACGGGCCCAGGTGCAGCCGCACCTGCTGCACCCCCTATAGTTACGCCCCTGCTCCCGACCCTTACCAGTTGCCCAGTCCCCCCAGCCTGATGCTGCCACCAGCATGACTCATCAATGGGATGGGATTGATGCTGCCACCAGCATGATTCATCAATGGGATGGGATTGATGCTGCCACCAGCATGATTCATCAATGGGATGGGATTGATGCTGCCACCAGCATGACTCATCAATGGGATGGGATTGATGCTGCCACCAGCATGACTCATCAATGGGATGGGATTGATGCTGCCACCAGCATGACTCATCAATGGGATGGGATTGATGCTGCCACCAGCATGACTCATCAATGGGATGGGATTGATGCTGCCACCAGCATGATTCATCAATGGGATGGGATTGATGCTGCCACCAGCATGACTCATCAATGGGATGGGATTGATGCTGCCACCAGCATGATTCATCAATGGGATGGGATTGATGCTGCCACCAGCATGACTCATCAATGGGATGGGATTGATGCTGCCACCAGCATGATTCATCAATGGGATGGGATTGATGCTGCCACCAGCATGACTCATCAATGGGATGGGATTGATGCTGCCACCAGCATGACTCATCAATGGGATGGGATTGATGCTGCCACCAGCATGATTCATCAATGGGATGGGATTGAAAGGTGAAGAGTGGTGCCTGATTTCCTCCTGACATCCTGCTTAGAATTGAGGCCAAACAATTACATCTTGGCTTCATCCGATCAGCGAGTCTGAGTCCTTCAGGGGCTTTTTCACAAACTCCAAGCAGGCTTCACTGTGTTGCTCACTAATGAGAGCCTTCTGTCTGGCCTCCCTTCCATAAAGCCCAGATCGGTGGAGTGTTGCAGTGATGGTTGGCACTCTGGAAGTGTCTACCCTTCTCCACACAGGAGCTCTGGAGCTCGGCCAGCGGGATCATCGGGCTCTTGGGCACCTCTCTCACCAAGGCCCTTCCCCCCTGACGGCTCAGTTTGGCTGGGTGGCCAGATCTAGGGAGAGTCCAGGATTGTTCCAAACTTCTTCCATTTAAGAATTAAGGAGGCCACTGTGCTCTTCGGGAACCTTCAATGCAGCAGATTTTTTTTGCAGTTTTCATGGCTTAGTTTTTAGCTCTGATGTGCATTATCAGCAATGAGACCTTATATGGACAGGTGTGTGCCTTTCCAAATCATTAGCAATCAACTGAGTTGACCACATGTGCACAGAAATACACAATAAGGAGAGAAATGTAAGTAGTACTTTAAATGCATGCTTTCAGTGAGTCTGGGAAAACTAATAAGACCTTATCTGTGTTCTATCATTGATGGTTTATGATGACCTTCACTTGACAACTAAGACTAATGTTCTCATTTCATCACAGATGAGATTTTTTTTGTTGATAAATTCACAGTTTAAATGAATCTAGAGTTAGATATTGAGGACAGTTATACAACTATATGGCTACAGTCTTTTCCGTATGTCAGAGATACACTGTGTTCCAATCATGCTTTTGGCAGTACGGAAAACTACTGGCAATAGAACAATTAACTGTAAACCTCTTTCATACTGATGCAAATGTTATGCTGTTATGACCATATCTATGCGTCATATGCTTTAAGCATTCAGCCTTTCACTAAACAAGATCAATTCAGTCACTTACTTTACTTAACTATCGGCTGGCATGGTGGAGCAAGCTAAACACAACACTGAAATACACACTGGGGAGAGTGAATGAGAGAATATACAGGTCATAATGATGATGCCACACCATGATTTAATCATGCTACACCGCTCTAGCTTTTGAGCTTTTGAGATTTTGACCATTGTTATAGAAGATAATTACAAGAAACAGGTGAGTTATAGGTAAGGTCGCAGTATAATATCACTGACTGAAGAATTACGGTGAATCGGGAGAAATAACCAACTGATCTTTGAAGTCTGGCAGAACACAATGAAATGTTCAGACTGAATGTTCAGACGGAGCAGAGTTGTGGTGTGTCTCAGTCTGAACACACAAGAGCAACCCAGGGTTATAAAATGAGTGCTGGAGTGCGGGAGAATGCTGAAAATGTGTAGTACTGATCAGAGCATCTATCTATATATTAAACAACTCAGGAGAATGCTTATCAGAAATATTTATCAGAGCATCAGAATGATGCATAAGGTCATTGGCTTGTAAAGGCACAGAGAGATAATTACAGCAATACACCTGTTTTAATCGGCAGAGAGATAATGGATTTCAGACCATTGAATTCAGCTTGTTTTGACCTCATTGGACTGATTCATTTAGACTTCCAAGCCTCTTGAATTGATAGAATGGGGCTTTTACAGTTTTTAATCTGCTTATACACAATTTTGAATTGTCACACAATTTTGGAAATCTGTCACTCAAAGAGCCAAACCCCACACCCAATCAGTGAAACCAGCTATAAGCTATACGCTTTCACTCAGTTTCAATTCTCTCTTTTTGCAAAACAAACACACATAGTTCACTTTCTAAGACATCAGACATTGAACACTTTTAGACCTTCAAAAATGCAAGACATTTATACCAGTTCCAAGGAGGGATATTAGTTGTGATGTTGATGTGTTGCTAAGACAAGAGCCAAATAGGTTGGGTACAGTCACGCAGTCTCTTTTTATGGTTCTCGTTTTATGGTTCTCGTTCTTTTTATGGTTCTCGTTTTTATGGTTCTTGTCAGTTTTTCTAGACTCTTACATACTACAAAATATTGTGCATAATGTGTTTCCTTTCTGAACACCCTGAAAATACAGACTGCGTTGACTAAATGAAGGCCTATTTCAGTTTGAGTAATGTACCTATACTTTGTACTTTGTACATTCTAGCACTGAAAATGCACTGTCTATGTCTATGTGCAACATTTTAGTCAACAGTGTTTTCTAAAAAATAAAGACAGATGACTTCAAATTGTAAAATTGTTGTACCAGTACTGTATTTGTGATTATATATATATATATTCAGTTTACTGTAAACGGTTTGTCAGATAACTCTATAAAGTGCACTGTAACACTGTAACTGCAAAAGGCTTAAGCCTAACAAAGACAGGAGTTGGATGTTGAAAAGGGATTATTGAGTTCTAAAAGCATTGTTTCATTTTGTAGGAGATTGGAGCAGGTGTTTTGCATTTTCTGTGTGCAGTTTTGTGAATTGAGTGTAGAGTAAATGAGACCTAGTTTAAAAAAAACGTGTGTAACAGTGTATTTTCAGAGAGTTTCATGGTCAGAGGTTGCACTGGTTTCCTCATACATCAAATCTACAGATGCTGGAGTTAAAGTCCTGTTTTCTTGAAAAAAAGTTTATACATTTGTAAAACATTAAATCGTTTTCTTAGAGATTACAACTTTTTCCCCATCATGACTTACAGTAATAAAGATATATTGTATATTATGGAATAAATACTTTGCAAACAAGACTAAAGATGTCCAGTGGCTACTGTGTCCAGCCAACCCCTAGACGCTGCTGGATTTCACCCGCAAGTGGGTCTTGTGCTGGCAGTTCAAGAGAGAGGTTGAAGAGTTTTGGGCAGTGGAATGCCCAGTGGAAGTGGATCTGCTTCAGGGAGTGATTATCAGTGTGGGCAGATGGTGGGAGATCTGACATTGGAGGGCTGTAAGTCTGGAGGTCATTCAAGGTGTGTGTGTGTGTGTGTGTGTGTGTGTGTGTGTGTGTGTGTGTGTGTGTGTGTGTGTGTGTGTGTATGCATCAGTGAAAAAGCGCAATGTGTATATGTGCATGTGTTTAAGCATGTTTAAATGTATGTTTAAGCAACATGTGTGTAGATAGAGTAAGAGTTAGATAGCGTATAAAATAGAATGTGTGATGTGTGTGTGTGTGTGTGTTTATACATGCAATATGTGTGTGTGAGTGCCCTCATTACAGAAAGAGTGAAAGAGTGAGTGCCAAAGAAAGAGGGCGAGAGCGAGAGCGAGTGTGGCAGAGGAAGCCAGAGGAAGATAATGTGCAGGAGGGCCAGGCTGAGCAGGGAGCCGTGGGTGAAATTCATGAATAAATAAATAAATGAGCACAAATGAATACAACACAGCTAGAACAAAACAGAGGAGAGGGGTGGAGAGGAGAGGAGAGGAGAGGAGAGGAGGGGAGGGGAGGGGAGAGAAGAGGAGAGGAGAGGAGGAGAGGAGGGGAGGGGAGGGGAGAGAAGAGGAGAGGAGAGGAGGAGAGGAGGGGAGGGGAGGGGAGAGGAGGAGAGGAGGAGAGGAGGAGAGAGGAGAGGAGAGGAGAGGAGAGAAGAGGAGAGAAGAGGAGGGGAGGGGAGAGGAGGAGGGGAGGAGAGGAGGGGAGGGGAGGGGAGAGGCCTCCATGCCTCTGCCTCTGAACCTCAAACCCCCGTCATGTCGTATTTAACATCACACACGGCCACAGCACAGTTTCTTTTTTTTCATTCACTTGTCATGAAAATTCATCATCACTAGATGGACAGGAAGATACAGGAATAAAGACACATCCTTAAGTCTCGCAGTACAACCAAAGCTTGACGTCACAAAGCGACACAAAACTTCCTGAACAAAGGAAATAATACTGTTAAAGGGGAAATCTACCTATTGTTATATTTGTATGGGGTTTCTTGATTTGCCAAAGAGTAAAGTTACAGTATACATGACACTGAACTGACCCTTAACTATAAAAATATATCGCTGTCCATGCAGGACTGAACCACACTTCCAGCTGTACTTCAATTATGCAGCAGTGATAAAGAATCAGAATCAGAATCAGAATCAGAATAGTATTTATTGCCAATTTGTTCTGGTGTATAGGTGCTTACAGTGAACATAAAACATACAAACACAATAAGTACCTCACAAACACGATAAGTACTACAATACAAAAAGCAGGGCAGGAGTGCAAAAGTGAATGTGCAATGTGCAGTGTGCAATGTAGTGTGTGTTAACATAACACAGGCTTGAGGTGTGGGGGCGGGATAAGAGTCCACGTCAGGTGGGGGTCCAACGGCAGCCGGGAAGAAGCTGGATTTGTGGCGTGAGGTTTTGGTCCTGATGGACCGTATCCTCCTGCCGGAGGGAAGAACCTCAAAGAGTTTGTGACCCGGGTGGGAGGGATCGGCCACAATCTTACCTGCCCGCCTCAGGGTGCTAGAGGCGAACAGGTCCTGTAGAATTGGCAGATTGCAGCCAATCACCTTCTCGGCAGAACGGATGATACGCTGCAGTCTGCCTTTGTCATTGGCAGTGGCAGCAGCGTACCAGACGGTGATGCAGGAGGTGAGGATGGACTCGATGATGCAGGTGTAGAAGTGCACCATCATTGTCTTTGGCAGGTTGAAGTGATAACAGAGTTCAAAGCAACCTATTCCTGCTAATAAATTCAACTAAAGTCACAGGCTATGGTGTTTTGCATTGCTTAAACTCGAACTTAAGTGGCTAGATTTATGACGCAATCCTGTGTACATTATTCATTTTGTTGTTGAGACAAATGGCTGGTCTTAGACACTAAATGTTGCTAAGTAACATTGTCTGGAAGCTGACATCATCCCTCATACTGAGAGAGGGGTAGGAGGGGCAGATCACGGGCTCGTGGAAGCTCTGCGATACCTCAGAGTCTCTGGCGTGTGGTGGATCTAGAGTGGAGGGCGGTTGAAATGACTCTGCACCCCCACACCACCCACCAAAAAGACAACCTTATTAGGACAAACGTATTATTACTGGTTCCCTTCCACCCTGGTATATTGGCTTTTCCACTGAGGTGAACAAAGTGCACTGACGGCATTCAAAATTGCCACCCTGCTAGGGATTAAATGACCTGTGACCCCCTACTATATTATTACACTGCCCCCTACATAGGGCTACAGGCAGCTGTTCAAGAGAGACACTCACATACATGATAGAGATGTAAGCACATAGGAAACTGATCGTTTTGTATGATAAGCAGTGTGACTGTTTGCCAAATAGATGCGGTCGCCCCCAGACAATCCACCCCACGATCGTTAAGACTACTGCAATTCTGATATAGTCTTCCAGGCACACTGTGTACGGTCTTTTACGAACATCACACTCACCGTTAGCAGCCGAGAAAGGAATAACATATCTGATGTTTTCTTTCAAAATCAGAGGCACAAACATTACATCATTACAATATACAGGCCCCTAAGGGGATCAGACACTGAGTAACTCTGCAGAATGTTGGAATTAGTTTATAGTGTAAATAAAATTCAAAATCCTTCAAAACAAACTCTTACATCAAACTATTGTTGAGAAAAATTAACTGCAGATCACGGCATAATCCTGGTGATGAATAAAAACTCATTGAAGAGCTTGCTGGGCACAACGCCACAAGGACAAAACCACTTAGCAAATTTTTGCCTCATGAATAAATCATTTGGTCGATTGTGCACCCCTTCCCAACTCCACATCCCAACACCACCCACCCCCCTCCCCCCACCATTCACACACACACACACACACACATAGAAACACATATAGAAACACACAGATATTGAAATATATCTCATTGAAATTCAAACCATTTCTGTCTTCTGCTTGCAATTCTGCGTGCCCACCGGCAGCTCCAGAGTCAGACCACATTCAGTGTAAGTTCAGGTTAAGTTAATAAGTCTGTGCTGCACCCATTCAGACACGACTCTCAGATTGGGAGCCAAAAGGTACACATCCAGCTTCGCGAGCCGACATGGTGTGTGTGTGTGTGTGACGTCAGCAGCCTCCCCCCAAATCCCCCACTGCTGCTGGGCTGGGCTGTCTCCTCCATCACCCCATCACTATCATCCACAGTTCAAAACTAAAAGCTAATCTGCTGCCAAATGTGTTTGTGTCTGTGTGTGGCAGCAGAGAGATAGACAGGAAGCACACACACATGCACACAGAGAGAGAAGAGAGAGAGTTTGTGTGTGTGTGTGTGTGTGTGTGTGTGTGTGTGTGTGTGTGTGTGTGTGTGTGTGTGTGTGTGTGCCTGCATTCATAGAGTGTGTAGAGGGGGATGGAGAGGCTCAGAATGGGCAGAGAGAGGTGTGTGAAAAAAAGCCTAAATCTAGTCAAATTTGTCGGCTTAATTATATAATTGACTCATTTTTTTAATGGCTTACAAAAGCGTGTGTCAGAGGTTAGTAGGACTATGCTCCTGATTATGTTAATGCTGCCAATAGGAAAGAGAACACGCTTTTTCTATGAGAGTGAGGTGGGTTTTGATCGTATAATTTAACAGTGAACATTTACATCAAAACATGTCTAATGGTGCAATTAAATCATGGAATATTCTTTTTACCAAATGGTCAAATCAAATAATCCATGTTTGTTCACTCCCTTCCTCCAACTCAGCCTCTTTACCCAGGAGAACGGTTCCTCCTCCACTAGAACAATCCTCTCACAGAGCACTTTCAACTTAGAAGAACAATCCTCTCACAGAGCACTTTCAACTTAGAAGAACAATCCTCTCACAGAGCACTTTCAACTTAGAAGAACAATCCTCTCAGAGCACTTTCAACTTAGAAGAACAATCCTCTCAGAGCACTTTCAACTTAGAAGAACAATCCTCTCAGAGCACTTTCAACTTAGAAGAACAATCCTCTCAGAGCACTTTCAACTTAGAAGAACAATCCTCTCAGAGCACTTTCAACTTAGAAGAACAATCCTCTCACAGAGCACTTTCAACTTATTAGAACAATCCTTAAAACTTAGAAGATTTGACTTCAGAAGCAGGTGAGAATCCAGAGCTGCCATTTTACACTCCCTCTGGATTCAAGCCTTACTGTAATACAGTAGTAGTAGTAGTAGTAGTAGTAGTAGTAGTAGTAATTTCATTCATTTATTAACAAAATTCTAAAATGAATTCACCTTGTTATTTTTTAAACATACCAATATCCCTACATTCGTACTGTGCCATACTATTCAGTGACAGACTCGTTCTAATTTCAAACAGCCTCGGAATACAGTTGCTTTCTCTTAATCCAAGTATCTGTTCGGATCCTAATATAGCCTTCTTGGCTAAGATGAAACTATGGCGCTCAGTGGAGAACTGCAGGACCGCTGTGGGACGTCCCGAGCTAATAGCACAAGGAATTAAACATATCTTTCTGTGTATGACTAAAAACAAATCACAGAGCCAGGATATGGCCACATACTGTATCTAGGTACATCCACACTGTGAAACATCTATCATATATCAAAATGAAACAGTTTACTGGATTTGTGTGGAGGAAATCCACTGAGAACTTTTAATGTACGTGCAGTAGGTTACAAGCACAACAAGCAGACGGACTGACAGATGAGTGACATTCCATGATATTTGCTGTAGTCTCAGCAAATACTAGGAAACAAACGCCAAATGACAGTTGCTGTTATTTCGAGGGGGGACAAACAAATAGGCTAACATCTGTGCTGCCATGCCCCTTTCCCAACTCAGTAGAAAAACAACTAAAGCAACGACCTACCCCAAAGAACCCATCACTCTTAAGGCACATCCTATATCTATTCTACCATGGCTCTTTAGGAGCAATCTTAAGGCACCTCCTATATCTATTCTACCATGGCTCTTTAGAAGCAATCTTAAAAGTGCATGTGTTGGCAAGCAACTTTAAACCATGTTTTGATTGAATGACTGCATGGTGTAGCTTACAGCTTGAATGCCTGATTTCACATAAAGAAGCACCCAGTTGGCTTTTCAGCTGTAGATGCTGTGAGGGCAAAGATAAGCTCAGCAGAGCCTCAGCCTACAGCTCAACAATAGGACAAATATTCATTAAACATTTCAGCTAACCCTGGCACAGAGACACGAATACACCGCATATATTATCACCTTTCAAAAGAGTGATACAATAAAGCTGACTCACCATACAATCATATGCTGAAATTGTCCAACCATTCTGTCATTTCTGGCAAATATGTGCAGCTCTAAATACTGTGTACAGTACATAAAATGTGGGTGTTTTTTAACTGAGAAAATTGAAGGATAAAGGCTGCACACTCTTTTGAAGGCAACATCATGGTTCCTGTATTATTAGGTCAGGTTCCATCCATACTGTTCCATAGTTCCCATTCTTCAGAATAGTTCCTGATTGTGACAAGAGAAAAGCTTTCCCAGATCTTTAATTTTTTTATGTTCTATTCATGGGCAATCTGTGAACACAGTTTCTGAAATGACTACAAAATAATTCCAAACATTTCCTCTGCAAATGTTTCTAATCCTTTAAGGATGTCATCAGGTATGCTTGAACCAGGAATATATTCACTTTGCACACATCTCTACACACAATGACATGTGGTTACATGAAGACGCCATCCTACAGTAGCTCACAGTCAGCACAGATGTGCTCAGCCCCAGCTGAACTCATCCACAGACTGACAGTCTCAGCAACCACAGAGAGGGGGATAGCGCATCACTTACCCCGAGCATCAAAGAATTCGTCGTCAGAGCTGTCTGTAGACTCCTGTGCAATGTTTTCCAGACGCCAGTGGGACGCACTGAGCTTGCGGGACGGTTCTAGAACAGAGGACAAACAGAACAATTACGTACATCTGAATTCTGAGGAAGGGTGAAAGAAAGTTTAAGAGCGCAAAATAAATGTTTTTTTCTTTTCTTTTAATTTTGAGGAGGCTCAATAGGTCGTCTAAGTATGAGAGTCATCAGGCACTGCAATCAATCAATTAATTAATTCATTAAACCCTTCAGTTTTCAGGTTGGGTCATTCAGTCCAAATATTATCAGACTGATTTTTACATGTACACATAAGTGTTAATCATGATTACAATTGTGCTATTAAAATAAATGTCATACCTCACTATTTACACTGAGCACATATTGTATAGTGTTTGTTACTTATTTATACAGTGCAGTAAAGTATAATGGTTGGGTAACACAAAACAACAGGGCATTTATACATTGAAAGTTTCACAATAACAGGAATTAGGGTTAGTAGGGTTAGGGTTAGGGTTAGGGTTAGTGTTAGGATTTGGAAAGGGTTAGAATAGTTATCTATTAAAGAGCTGGCCAAAGCTCCATGTGATATGTGAAATGTCACCATATGTGCAATCTGCTTGATGGATAGCTTGAGAGCACATTCATTTATATCTTTCACTTGCTTCCTAGACATCCCTGCGTGGACTAGGGAGGACTGTTGTTTTGGGCCTACATGTAAAACACTCTTAGTGACTGTCAAAATAAAAGGTTGAATCCTGCATCTGGGAACCTATTACACATTCAATGTCCTGTGTAATTAACTTTAGATAAATTGCCTCAGTGTTAGTGGTTAGAAGATGGACAAGAAAACCAAAGAAGAGAATTGTTTATGTTCTGAATATTCATTCCCCATTGAATCCCTTGCAAGACCAACAATCTCTACAGATGGACAGATAACGGATGGTAGCCTGTTGTATATTTTGCCAATCATCAATTCGCCTCGTGTTTTGTGCATGGAGTGTAAGCCATACAGAAAGTTTTCTCTAAAATGTCCTTCGATGTACAGGGTAGCCGTACTCAAAGACTTCAAAAGCTGCACCAGCATTCCCCTATCTGACAGGCTGCACATTTCAACTCTAAAGGAGCCGCTCAGGGAACTTAGCTGACTTGAGAAAGCAAGCAGAGTGGGTCAGTAAACAATGAAATGAATGGATGGTCGTTTACACATAGCATCATCCTTTGTAGCTCACACCATTGTAACAGTAAGTACTGAAATGGTCTGGCCTTGGGCAGAACTGTAATCAACACAAAGTCCTATGAAATAATGCACTGCTGTTATGAATACTGCTGAATAGATCACCTCTTAATAAATCTATACCATTTACATCAACTACAAACTATGATTGCTGATAGCAGACTGCACATTAAGATGCTGCACAGTAATCAATGTTTGTTTGTCTCCCCAGTTAAAGGCGCAGTATTTAGGGTTATTTATTTGAAGAAATGGAATATAGTATTCATACTTACGTTTTCATTAGTGTATAATCACATGTAACTATGAATCATGATGTTTTTGTTAGCTTAGAATGAGCCCCTTCATATCTACATAGGGAGCGGGTCCTCTTCCACGGAGGCCACCATGTTTCTACAGCAGCCCCGAACAGACAAATCAAAACACTAGGACTAGAGAGGGCCTTTCGGGTTTTTTATGGCACCTGACAGCCACCATAGCTTCTCCTACATGCTTGGAAAGTGAGTATTCAGTTGGGTGCAATCTGCAGTCCTACATACTGTACCTTTCATATTTACCTTATTTTGCCTAGTTTGTTATACTTGCTGAATATGCACTTAAAACCAAATACCGGCAGACTATACACTATTGTTGAAACTGTAGCGGAAGTATATCTAGCTTTACTGCATGGTCATTTTAGACAAATTAAAAATATACTAGGGGTGTGCGTTTTTATTACAGCCAATTCTATGCAATGTTTTGGCACATATCTCGAAGTTAAAGTAACCTGATCATTGTAAAACATTGCATGTGACTTTTGACTTGCCCATAGCCAAATGCTTGGCTAGTTGTTTCTTGTGCCGCTATAATAATGTGCCTCAAATAAAAACACATTTGGTATTCAAGCCTTTAGCCTTTTCTTTACCAGGTTTGACCATTTGTTTTCCCTGCAGGATTGGCTCTTTGAAGATGAGCATCACTAATTGAAATGGAGATGTGTGTCTGTGTGTGTGACAAGAGTATGTGAATGCCCAAACTGTGTGTGCGAGGACTGGTGTGTGTATGTGGATGAATGTGTTTGACAGAAAGATATTGTGTCTCTCTCTCAAACTCTCTCTCTGTGTGTGTGTGTGTGTGTGTGTGTGTGTGTGTGTGTGTGTGTGTGTGTGTGTGTGTGTGTGTGTGTGTGTGTGTGTAAAATGTCCACCGAATTAGAGTTCCATATTGCCTTCCACCGATTTAGCTGAGCCAACGATAAGCCCAGCAGAGGCTTCTGCCCACAAACGCATTTCCCTCATCCCCCCGTTGTAGATACGGCACATCTTCAAAAGGGTGCCAACAATCGGTTCTCCTCTGGCAGAAGCCTTAGCGAGGAAGATGAGAGGAAGATTAGCCCTAACAGCCACAGCCTCGCGTGCTCTTCCTCCTCACAAAGCCCAAATACGAGCCCCACAGAAGCTGCCAAAGGTTTAGGAACAGAAAGAAAAAAATATCACTGGGGTGAGACGATGATGGAAATATGACACATCAGAGGGCTTTTTATGCTCAACTGCCATGGTGCGAATGTGTTGTCCACTTGAGCCTTGTTCTTCGAGTGCCGCAGGGTTGTGGCTCTGACTCACCCTCACACAAACACAGAGGAGTCATCGCCACAGCAGAGAACAGAAGGGGGGAATAGATAGCCAGCATTAAGCTCGGAGAAATAATTGACTTGAGTCTACACGCTACAGTGTATTGAGCCTACTGTGGGTAGGCTGTGAACTCAACCTCAAGCTCAAAGGAGATCTGATTAGGATATCAGAAACCCCCTCTCCCATCTCTGCATCTCCACAGCGCTGAAGGTTTAGTCAGGAGCAGTTTTTTTGTTTGTATGTTTTCTTTTCAAAGACAAAACCCTTTTAGACCTACAATAATGATGCAATAGAATCTGTTTTGCAGCATCCATGAGTCTAGTCTACAAAATCTTTTTCTTTATTTCTTTAATTAAATGATTTAAACAAAATCTAAAACAAATGCAATACCTCCCCAGAAACATACACAATTGTCCTGGAACAATTCTCCCTTTAAATATGGTTTGTTAAATATATTATATGGGGGAGAGCGGTGTTGTGGGAAGGCAATAATGCCTTGTCTAATGAATGTCTAAAGCAGCAGCTCTGTGATATGATCGATCGCATCACCATAGGGGATTCTCCAAAGGCCTCCCGTCTTCTCTTTCTCCTTGACTCGCTCTGAAGGTTCATCCCCCCATCTTCTCTTTCTCCTTGACTCGCTCTGAAGGTTCATCCCCCCATCTTCTCTTTCTCCTTGACTCGCTCTGAAGGTTCATTTTCTGTGTAATAAACTCAGTGCCTCCCAAAAGCTCTGAAATATCCTTGCGGTGGTAACCGGCGGTAACCAGCGGTAAGGGCATTACCTGCTTTGGCTGTTGCCACAAAAATGGTCTACTTCATGTGACCAACAACGAATGTGTGTGACTTTAATGCAATCTTTTGATTTATTGAATAATTCTATTAATTTCACATAATATATTTCATAGATTCCTGACGAGCAACCTAGCGGAGTTCCCTTACTTTCATTGACAAGGCTTATTTTCACCAGACTAGCTTGCTTGTTGTTAAGCTTAATAGTGGGCTATTGCCTAAATTAGGTCAGTTGGACAATTTTAAGCTGTATTGAGATACTAGTGTTTTGATTTAACAGCAGTAACAAACAAAGCGTAAGCTTAGGGAACGGTATTGTAGTGTCTGTGGGTTCTTCAAAGAAGACAACTTGTGAGTGTTTCGTTTCGCTGCAGATGGTGACAGATAACGCTAAACGCTAACATAGGGAACTACAGAGGCATCCAACTGCAATAAACACAGACGAAATGATAACAGGCACACATGCTAACATTAGACACAAGAGAGAGACTTGAGCTAGATTCTAATATGGAACAGAATACACAGAATGAACAGTCTCAGTTCAATGCACAGAGCAGGCCGGGAGCTCCCCACAGTCTTTCACTTATGTAATATGGAAGCTCTGCTAACCCGCTGCATATTACAGTATCGTTACCTGGGTGTCACCAATGATGACAATGGAGGAGGAGGAGGAGGAGGAGGAGAGGCAGGGGCTCGTGTAGTCTCGCAGAATTACACCTCAAATTAAAATGGTTTAAAAAAAGTCACAGAATTGACAAGCACTGCAGCTTGTTTCTAAATCACTAAATGACCAAATGACCTCTGAGATATGTTTCAGGTGTACACTCCTGCTAGACCGCTCAGATATGTTACAGCTGTACACACCTGCTAGACCTCTCAGATATGTTTCAGGTGTACACACCTGCTAGACCTCTCAAATATGTTACAGCTGTACACACCTGCTAGACTGCTCAGATATGTTTCAGCTGTACACACCTGCTAGACCTCTCAGATATGTTTCAGCTGTACACACCTGCTAGACCTCTCAGATATGTTTCAGCTGTACACACCTGCTAGACCTCTCAGATATGTTTCAGCTGTACACACCTGCTAGACCTCTCAGATATGTTTCAGGTGTACACACCTGCTAGACCTCTCAGATATGTTTCAGGTGTACACACCTGATAGACCTCTCAGATCACTGAAGAACAATCTCTTGGGAAAACCTACTGAACATGGCGAAGCAGCCTTCAGCTGCTATGCTGCTAAACTCTGGAACCAACCAACCACAATGTTTGAGAATTCACTCAGCAAATTCTGTCACTTTTGGCCACAACAATCACAACAAACCCTGGCAAGATCCTGGTGGGATCATAATTATGGCCCCACAACAACCACAACAGAGATTAGAGGAAGAAAAACAGAGGAAGAGAAACAGAGAAAACTGCCAGCCTTGAATTTGTGAAAAAAAGCAAGATCGCACATCCTGGAGGGACTGGGTAGTTTGATTGGTTGTTCTGCATGTCAGTCAGCAGGCCCATCCCCAGAAGAGCAGACAGTCAGTGGCTACGTTAACAATGACAACAGGTCTTAACATCAAAAGTCAGGCTTGTGAGAGTTACACAAATCCATCTGTGCCATTGAGGATCTTAAAGCCAAACAGATGACGGCAGCATCCCAGTACTCTTTGCACAGGCTCAAGAGAAGATAAAAGTCAGGCTGTCTGAAGCGGAAATGTCAGCACTAAATCACAGGGGGGTTGTCAGATCACCCTGCTCCACATTTTGTAAAACAGAAGTGCACGTTCTTGATCTCTCTCTCCCTCTCCCTCTCTCCTTCATGCATGAGAGCAAAACTGATTGAAAAGCAATTCCTAAAAGTGCTTATATTTGTCTAGGTCAGAATGACACCCTGGTGCAATGCAAAATGCAAAATGTCGTGGGCTCAGCCAGTGAGCAAGCTCCTGAGAAGCCCAAGACGTCGGTGAAGATAGAGCGATCTCCCAGTGTGCGCTCCTGTACGCGTCTTTAATTAATGAATCCACACCTGCCGCCTCATCCTCTGCCTTCCTTCCGCTCCTCCAGCCTGGCTCTTATTAGAACGCCTCTGAGGATTACACAAGCCATTCCGCTCGGCTCCCTCCCCTGCCTCAACCCCTACGTGGAATGCAGCTGAAGGTATCCCTGGTTCCCAGTGATAAATACACCCAGACAGGCCGAGACTTGCTGGCAACAAAGAAAAAGGAAAAATAGAAGAAAACATCGAGAGAGGAGATTTTAATGAGCTTGGGATTTCACAGCAAACAGCCCGCCATTTGTTTCCATTACTGGCATGACTCGAGGCAAACTGAGTTAGCCGTGAGGCCTCAGTGAAAGTCTCCAGACTATCTCTCCATTACACCACAGCCGTCCTGGAATAAAACAACTGCAGGACACCGAGGGGCAGATGTACTAACACATTAGCACCTGTATTGACCACAACCTGCACCTCAAAACACGACATGGTGTGTACAAACTGACCGCATATTTCTAGAACCGCATTCTGCCTGTCGCAGGAGCGCCCAATGACCCGCTGCGCTTTCACTACTTATGCATTTATGGGAGGGTTGTGGGAAAAGTGGGAGTTTAGGGAAAATAGATTGGAGGAGATGTACACTGAGTGGCTGATTGCATGTTCCGTTGTATGTACAAAAACTGTGGGGAATAGAGTGCTTGCTATGAACATTTTCCACCTTTTAAAAACAGGTGTAATTTAGATTGTGTGTTTGATGCTTGCATAGGGGAAAACTTCCAGGAACAATGAATCAATGAATCAGTTTTGCTCATTTGTGCCATGCTTAAAGAAACCTTTACTTTTGTTCACCTTTTGTCTTGCCATCTCTTCTCCACTTCCCTTTGTGTAGCTGCTACAGCACTGATTGTATTAGTTAGAGCTGCCCCCAGAGGTGTAGTACTTGGGCCCTGTAATATCTAACCTTATTAGCATGTGCATCTATTTCCTGATTGTCAAACTTTTGTTTCCTTTTCTGTCGGCCCGCGGCTCCATGATTCCATTCGATTGCGCTTCCTTTCGTGACTCCTTTCAGTTGTGGGCGCCCCCAAATTACAGTTAGAGGGCGGTGACATGCATTGATTATGTGATCAGCCGCAGGGTGAGTGAATGTTCAATGTTAAATGAAAAGACACGGCATGCGCTTTCTGCAGACTGGCCAAGTCGCATTTTCCACTGTGCTGCAACGTACGAAGAGCTCTTACGTACGAAGGCTCACTGGGGCCTTTTAGTATCAGGTTGTGTTGCGGTAGATGAAGTAAGGGATGAGAGAGGATGGGATTTTTACTGATTGTGTGTGTGTGTGTGTGTGTGTCTGTGTGTCTGTGTGTGTCTGTGTGTGTGTGTGTGTGTGTGTGTGTGTGTGTGTGTGTGTGTGTGTGTCTGTGTGTGTCTGTGTGTGCCTGTGTCTTTGGAGAGGGGTTAAAACACTCTTGGACCCTCAAAGGAACTGAGACACAGACAGCAGAAGTGCCCCTGCTCCCCTCAGGGTGATCCCCTTAAAGAGTTCAGCCTCCAGTTGGGCACCTGCCACCTGACAACAAACTGAATTGCTTGAGCTTCAGCTGCTATTGACACCTAGACCCTTCCTACACATACAGTACGCCTCTGTTGTAACTTTAAGTGTATAGTTTACATTTGACTTTGAGTTAATTATTTGACTACTGATTTAAGTGAAGTTAAGTTAAGCTAAAATGAATTTGTATTGGATGTATTTAAACATGCATAATTGCCTTAGTTGATGTGATTTTGATTGATTGTTTCATTAATACTGTTGTTTGATAATGCGGTAAGTTACGATGTGTTACTACATTTCCCATAGTGCACAGCGAGTTGCACTTCTAGTTAACGGTTTCAACGGTTTGCCTGTACTGTGTGAGTGAAAAAGTGACGAGAGATTCTGCGAGTAAAAGTTCTTCGGTTTTGTACCCAGTTGTGGACCTCTATTTATTTCCTGCTGGCTAGTTAGATTAAATACAACAGCCTCTGTACATCGATCTACAGAAGTTTAAACTGAACTCCTGGCATGGTGATAGTATTTCAGCCACAATGACCATCATGAATTATTTACACAGGAATTTGAAAGGCAAACTAACCACTGACCACAACAGAAGAGATAAGATTGGTAAGGTAAGGTAAGACATAATGTAAGATACAAAATGTCAATGTGTTAAAAGGGGAAAGCCAGAGTCGTTTCAGCCAGAATCATTTCTATGCTCTGATTACAGAGACTGTGACAGAGAATCTGTGCCCATCACTGCATGTATAATAACCATAAACATCACAATGCTGCGCTACACAGCACAGATCAAGCTGACAAGTGCCAGTATAACTTCCTTTATAATATATGTCCATTTCGCTTTTCATTTCCTTCAAGGTAACTTATCTAAAGAGATCACATGCACACAAAGAGCAGGGTGAGACATTTCAGTGATGCCGAGGCCTATTCAATCATACACAGTACATTGGTCCAGTGATGCCAAGGCCTATTCAATCATACACAGTACATTGGTCCAGTGATGCCAAGGCCTATTCAATCATACACAGTACATTGGTCCGCACAGATACATCATTGTATGAAGTTAAGTGCTGCTTTCAAAGGACAGTTTGACATTATTGAAAAATAATGTTTAGACTGATTTAACTATAATGCTGTTTTAAGATTAACAAACCAAGTCCATTTTATTTCTGACCAGTTTAATTTTTCCCCTTTAAAAATGATGATTGATTTGCTGGTAAATTGTCTCCGACTGCCTGTTAACTCTCCTAATTCCTCTTTCCAGCTGGATGATCAGCCTCTGGCCAACGCCCCCCTGTTCATTACTCCGAGGCAGGTGTGGCTGTGGGGACGGCCAGACAGCATCTGCGCTGGCAGACTGAGATGACAGACGTGCCACTCACCCGCTCTGCATCTGGGACCCACGGTGGCAATCAAATGCAGATTAAACTGCTGCCCTCCCCCTCCCCCTCCCCTTCCTCTTCCTCTTCCTCTTCTCCACCTCATGGATGAATTTCCAACCGCACCGTTGCTAAGGGGCTTGACAACAGCCCCCTGGCATTTTCATGTCTATGATGGAAAACCTTATATACTAATCAATAAATCCTGAAATGAACAAATAAATGGACAAAAATTAAACAGAAAGATGAACAAACACAGAAAGACAGACAAAGAGACAGACAGACAGACAGACACGGAGAGAGAGAGAGAGAGAGAGTGAGAGAGAAAGAGACCGATCCTAAGCAGGTCTTCAAATAGCCGTGGCCCAGACTGTCTGCTCTTGCATTCTCAGCTCATGCAGTGCCTATATAACAGGCCCCGGCAGACACAGAGCTGCGCGCTGACTGACCCGCTCGCTCTCCCTGATGCCGGGGAGGTGCTCGCGCCTGACCCCTGGCGCCCAAGGGGTTCAGCCTCCTTGCTAGAACACTCACCTCTCAACCCCAAAGCTGGATGTTCAATCCCAAGAGGGGGGGACTGTGCCTCGCTCTTCTCACACGGCACATAAATGGGCCGACCCGGACAGTGATGGTGCACTCAGTCACGGCGCAAAAAGAAACCTTTCACTCGCCTCAAACCAAACTACCAAAGTCAACTGAGCTAGATAGCAACTTCGTGATTCGTTTGCTAATTAGTACCTTTAAGAGTAAGCCAGCAATTATCACCATTAAATCACCCACCAAAACCACACACACACACACACACACACACACACACACACACACACACACTGTGTGACTATCACTAAGGCCGGCGTGTGCTTACTGACCCTTGAAATGGATCATGTAATCCTTTTCTACTTGAACTGATTACATGTATTTCACGTTCTATTTGCTGTCTCTTTTTATTTGTAAAATCCCAGTAAAAATGTCCAGCAAGCAGAGCCAGCAATGCCTAAGGCTGAGTGAGGTCTCAAAAAAAAAAGTCCTCTGTATGCTATGTGGCCATTTTACAGCAGTGAGCCAGAGATCAGCCTTGTTAAAATGAGAATAGGCATGTGAAAGCGTAGCCCCCAGGGTCCTGTCACAGCTGAAATGAGCAGTACCTATCCACAACGACACAGTTTCCCCCGTAGCGTGCATGCTTAGAGTACTTTATTTGTGCCGTGTTTGTGCAGCTGCCTTTCCCACTGATTATGTGCCATTCAGCCGCCTGCGTGAATCGCTTTCATTCACCGATCAAATCAGGCTGAATTGTACGGGGTACGTCCACACTCTCGAGGCTAATCTGTGGAACACCAACAGAGCAGGGCTGCATCAATGACAGCTATAATTCATGTTGTTACTGTGTGATTTCATGAACGTTGGGTTTGGAGAATCACACAATCCAAATCGGTCAGCAGCACAGTTGTGTGTGTGTGCATCTATGAGGAGATGTTAATGAACATTTCAGTGAGTGGTGGGGCTACAGGACAGAGGGTGAGCGAGCTCAACAGGTGAGCCTCTCAGAGAACTGAATGGGTAGTGCTGGTGGCACGGTGGTCAGTGTCGCTGTCTTGTGAGCGGATGATCCAGCTGCACGTTGGTCAGTGTCGCTGTCTTCTTAAGTGATGGATCCAAGTTTGTTTACCGGCCACTGCAGGATGCGTAAGTAAGACGTTTTGGATAAAAGTGTTTGGTAAATCCCGGACCTTTAGAACTGCCACAACATGTGCTTGTAGTGCCACAGAATGGTCCAGAATCTTACAGAAGTTAAAGAAATAGAATGTCTGATTCTGGCAGTGTCAGTCACAGTTTTACACTGTATGAAATTACCAAGCCCATACAGCTCCAAAAACAGCTGTGCCACAAGGTGAAAAAACATTCAGTAGCTTTCAGTGTACGCTCCAGGAGTACAACTACAAAGGTTTTCAGAGAATGGCAATCACAAATGCACTTCTATTCACAGCTGTGGAACTGAATTAAAGCAGATTAAGTCAAGTGAGAGTCAATCGGCACCGTGTGCACCAGTCAGCTTTCGCCTGGTTAACCATATTCACAACTCACTGGTCTCCCTCAGCACTGCTGCCAGGAGACCATCTCTGTCCTGATAACAGGATGTACTGAGCCACAGCAGCCCAGAGAAGCAGTGACATGCCCTTTTCACTGAGTGGGAAGGATTCCACACGCCCCCATAACAGAGTCTGTGGGTCTAGCCTACTGCTGAAGACAGGAGGGCAAAGGGAAGAAGGAAAGAGGGGTGAGAGTGTGAATTTGCATTACCATAAGTGAATTACTTGCAGAATGAAATGAAAGATGTGAATCAGAAGCACAAAACCCGTTGACAATGGCAGTCAGCGGTCACACCTTTTTTTTTTTAGAAGTCATTATCAAGAAATGTCAGACCTCTGAGCTTTGAGATGGCTCAGTCAATTCCACGGAACTTTCTGCAGCATTCTGAGGTGTCATATAAGTAGAGTTAAAACATAGAGACATATACTCCTATCTTTTAATCATATATCATGTTTTTAGTCTTCTTTAGTTTCCTTATCGTCTATGCTAAAACAAAGAAATTACAGGACAGAAGGTCATACTGAACCCTGTTTGTTGTCGTTTCAACACGATTATATGTATTTCACTGTGTTAAAGTTCATTTGTAAAAATGCTAATGTGTTTAATTATGTAATGGATACCTAGAGTCTGTCCAGTCTCCACTGTTCAACAGGCTGCATGGCCATCCCATTACATCTCCACAACACACCACATCCCTGCCACTGGGATGGAACACACTGAGGCAATGGAATGTAGGGATTGGTGAAATGGAACACTCCCTGCCAGCTCTGTCCACCTAGGAAACACTGAAGCCACACACTCTGCACCCAACTCCACATAGCCTACCTACACAGTAATAACCTATGCAGAGTTAGTATGTTCCCAATGCTGTGTTTGGATATGAGCAGAATTAGCATGTTCCCAATGCTGTGTTTGGATATGAGCAGAGTTAGCATGTTCCCAATGCTGTGTTTGGACATGAGCAGGGTTTGTGAGTTGATACTCCAGGTCTAATTAAATTAGTAAAATCATAGGATTGTGCCGTTGGCTGGATGTTGGCAGCTTGGAGCTGTCTACATCCCAGAGACATCCCAGAGAAGGTGGAGTGATGAAGAAGAAGGTGGAGTGATGAAGAAGCCATGTCTACTGTCGAAACCTAATAGAGCTGTAAAGCACAGTGAGAGGCAAGGATAGAAAAAGAACACTCACACACACACACACACACACACACACACACACACTCACACCCTCAATGTCTCACTTACACACACACACGCACACTTACACCCTCAATGTCTCACTTACACACACACACACACACGCACACCCACACACACACACACACACACACACGCACACTTACACCCTCAATGTCTCACTTACACACACACACACACACGCACACCCACACACACACACACACACACACACTCACATGTGAGCGTGCACGCACACACACACACACACACTGGGTACACTATCAGGCAATATGAAGGAGTTGCAAAGAAGACTTAATGTCTCAGGATTCTTGTATTCATTAGTAGTTTTAACCCTTATGTTTCTTGAAGTTAGAATTAAGGCTCCTGAGTACTCTCTCTCTGCTCCTGTGCGTCTATGTGTGACTCAGTGTACTTAAAGATAAGGAGAATGGAACGTTTCCAGGATTGTGCGTCAGAATGACACTATTGCGCCTGAGTGCATTCTCTGCCTCTCTGTGTCGTTAGCTTAATTACCAGAATAGCACTGATTGGGGCAGCCTGCTGCTTCTCCTGACTTAGTGTGACCAGAGGTGGACCAAGTGAATCATACCCATATACAGCCAAAGGAAACACAATTCATTTATGAGATGCATGAAAATACTGATCTGTAACTTTTTATTTCCCTCTTTATATTCATCTCAGCTCTTCCTCGACAGCCCCCCCCCCCCCCACCCCCTCTCCATCCCATTTTCAATATAATTTTTTACAGTCATCCTTCAGCTTCAAGGTCTTGCTCAGCCTATTCGCTCTCAGCTTTGACAACCTCTCCTTTCAAGCTGAAGCCTTAATAGAAAGACACACGCCATCTAAGGTCCTTTGGGCCATCTTTTTGTATCTCACTATTTTAATTCTCTAGTGTATCTCTCGTCCAGGTGCTCCAAAACAAAAATGATGCACGAGACCACATAGACACTCACATGTACCCTTGTGACGGTTAGTTAAAGGGTGTCTTGGGCAAAACTCTTCAGACACCTAAAAAAAAGCACTAAATACTCTGGGTCTCATTACCGAACCTCTTACGGATCTGAATGTCATGTGCCAAATGGACACTAATTATCCCCTTGAGCTTACACCGTGCTGAGAACAGCTATAATGGAAACAATAAAGACACCATGAGTAGCATTAAGGCCCAGAGAATTCACTTAAAATACAGGCTGAATGAAAAACACCTTACAGGAAAAAGAGTTAAGTAAAGAAGCTTGAACAGGGTTTTCCATTTCAGTCCCACTTCACTGCTGAAGCACATTTCATCTACTGGCAGACACCTGTCTGTCATGCAGGCAACTTAGTACACATGTCCTATCCTCTTGGATGGATAGGTGCTTCTCATAAGGCAGATGGTATTGCAAGGTAGCTATATCTCCACTGACACAAAATATGGCTTAAGGGAAAAAATAAAACTTGTTCCTAGAAGAGTTGAGGGGAACTCATATATTTTGCCCTTGTGGTTTGACTCACGTAGGCCACCTCGGCCATATACGCTTACCTACCACCATCATTCTCTCTACAGCAGCAGGTGTGCCCCAGATTGCCCGGCTGTATCCCTCCTTTCAAATTGATAAATCTCTCAAGGGCAAATGGGAGGTCTTTCCCGTCTGCGGGATACATTGGAATATGTTAATATGCGCCACACAAATCCAGCACATGCAGTCCTACCATTTTCAGTTTGTGAAAACATCTCTGTCTCTGTCTTCTGTGTTGCAGTGTGTTGTGTGTTGATGACATATGGTCTGCTGATGGGGGAAATGGGAATGTGTGTCTGATTCACAGACAGATACGGTCACAGGCGCTCTCTTCCTGTCTCTCCCTCACACACACAAACACACACAGACACACAGACACACACTCTCACACACGCAAACACACACAGACACACAGACACACACTCTCTCTCTCTCTCTCTCTCTCTCACACACGCAAACAACAATTACAGCATATTGTCTCAAACTGTGCCAGTCTTGCAGGTTTTCCAATATGTGCCCGTGTTCTCGAACATGTATTCTCTGTGGCCTCTTCCTGGATGGTCTCGAACCGCACACCCTGGGCTGACTTCATGTTGTGCTGAGAACACTCACAGCTCACAGCTCACAGCTCACCAAGATGACCTCAACTTTGCTTAGACACTTTCTGACACAGTGAAGCTATTTTTTGTGAAACCTACAAATCTTGATTGTTTTATCACTTTAGTCATCAATCACATTATCAAGTGCATTTGAGGTAAGCTACTGCAATCACCTTCATCAGGGTAAAAAAAAAAAGAAGTAAGGCAATGCTATGCATCATTAGCTGATTGGTTCATCCTTGTGCATTATGGTGAACCAATCAATTTCAGAGCCCCAATATCTCTTGATAAACGCATGTTGTTCAATGACAGTAGCTAATGGAACATCAACAGCATGCTTGTGTTTCATGCTAGTCTACCCCCACCTGTGTAGATGTGCTCTGAGGGTGTCGGTCTGTGTCTAGTGTTCCTTGTGTGTTTAAGCGGCCACAGCACATCAGTCATCTCGCCCAACAGCAAGAGTCTTACAGCTACATCCCTGTCTTCATCATAGATTCATCTCAGTAAAACATCCCAAGAGTTGGCCTGACTGAAAGTCAGTAACTGCTCGTGATTTGTACATTGGTTTCTTTCATTGGAAATGGTCAATTGCATAACAAACCGAGACATGGACATTCAAGCTGACCAGCTGTTGGTAACAGCTGAATTTAGTGTTAACCTGACAGTGACCATTTTGACCTGACAGTGACCATTAGGATGAAACACGTGGAGGTGATGACCAAAGGGACTGAGTATCTCTTCACGTGTTCCCTATCAGAGACAGAAGAAAGAGGTACATTTCATGCTTGCCAGCACAGTCAATGAAATCCATTTACCCACTCCTGGTCAAACCCTTTTATAATTATTATTATTTCATGTATTTCTATCAGGGACCATATACAAAGTACATTCATCTAAAAAAAAGAGGAAAGATGATTTGCACCGGATTTAGCTACTAGCTCATTTCTCTCTTCAGTCCCCCCACCCCTCAGCCCTTGTGCAGATGTGCTCTGAGGATGTCGGTCTGTGTCTAGTGTTCCTTGTGTGTTTATGCGGCCACAGCACATCAGTCATCCTGCCAGCAGCAGAGTCTTACAGCAGATCCCCTTCACCAACACTAAACTACTGCACTATATGTGTGTGCACAGTACCTCACTATACAAACTAGCTCCTTAACATACTGTATATAAACTAAAACACTGAATAGTCCTGGAATCTCATTTTGCAACAGATTCCAAAAAAATGTCCACTTCTGATCAAAGTACCAGTCCATACATTTGTACATACAGTGCATCAGTTCTATATATATGTATATATATATATGTATATGTGTGTATATATGTGCAGACCAGCGTGTCCACATTGTACAGGAGCGACAGTGGTACAGGAGGTAGAGAAGTCGTTTAGTAATCAGAAGGTTGCTAGTTCGATTCCCTGTCGAAGCGTCCTTGAGCAAGACACTGAACCCCTAATTGCTCCTGATGTGCAGTGTGCCATCAGTGTAAATGTAAAATGTGTATACATTGTAAGTCACACATATGTAAGTCGCTTTGGATGAAAGCGTCTGCTAAATGACTAAATGTAAATGTATATAGGAGGTGCCCTGAAGGCCAGGGTTCAACACCACAGACACCTCTACAGCTTCAGGCACCAGATCCCTCTCCAGAGGAGACATGGGCTGGCCTTTAATAACAGACCACAAGGAGCTTACCTGATGCTGCTCTCTCCATCACGACATGTACCTCCGTCTATCTCTGTCACTCTTAATCTGTCTCTATCTTTCTGTCCTTGCTCTCTCTTTCTCTTGCTCTCTCTTTCTCTCTCTCTCTCTCTCTCTCTCTCTACATTTTCCAGAAAATCCCAAGACCTCAATCTATTACATATTACTGTATATTAATTATAAACCAGGAGAAAACACACACACACACACACATACATAGTTTCACACTTCTCCCCAGTCACATGTCAAAATTACAAGGAGAGGAACCGTGTGTGAGCAGGTAATCATCACTGCAAATAAAAAAAGAATAAAATGCACCAAACCCTGGTACAATAAGATGAATTAAAATGTGAAGCCTTTAAATGTGTGTGACATGTGAAATATGAGTCAGAACATGAGATAGCTATGAATGATGACTGGCAGGA
Source organism: Clupea harengus (assembly GCF_900700415.2). Lineage (NCBI taxonomy): Eukaryota > Metazoa > Chordata > Actinopteri > Clupeiformes > Clupeidae > Clupea > Clupea harengus. The sequence goes on along the minus strand of NW_024879592.1, from coordinate 133,780 downwards.
AACTGAGCCTGCAGTAAACTGTCAACATAGTCAGTTTAGTAACTACAGGTATGTCTACTCCATGTCATGTTTACGATATCTGTCTACATCATTATTGTTCACTTTCTCTGCCTCTGTTTCTCTCTGATGTCATCCTCTCCAGAAATCAACTTTTGATAGAGAGGTCATGCACAGACTGATATGTCACCTGAGAGAGTAAGGCTACAAGTCAAAGTTTAGTCAGTGAGGATAGAACTGTTTTAAGTGCAACCCACACACACACACACACACACACACACACCTGAAAATCCTAAATATCACACACATACACACACACACACACACATTCACACAGTACTCGAATACTGAAACATGTGCACACACACATACACATACCTGAAAACCCTTAATCTCACGCACATACGCACACACACAAATACTCAAACATGTACATACACATACACACACACATCTGAAAACCCTCAATTTCACGCCTATACACACAGTACTCAAATTCTGAAACATGTACACACACACACACACACATACCAGAAAACCCTTTATCTCACACACACACACACACACACACACACACCCACACACGCTCACACACACACACTCACTGGAGCGGCGCTCACACACAGGGTGTGCCTCCCTGACTGGCAGTCAAAACATTCAGACGCTTTTTCTGTGCGCGTCACAGCTATTGGGATCAAGAGATAGAGATTGGCAGCGAGCGACATTTCATTCAGTGGGAAACAAGACCAAGCACCCCCCAACAGCACTTTCCTCGGATGCTTAGAGACAAAGCCTTTCTAACACTGTGCTGTGAGGTTTACCTGTATCTAGTTGTCACCATAGACTCATTCATTTCAACCCCCCCCCCCCCCCCAAAAAAAAAAGACCAACAACATCAGATACTGTTTAGGTCACTCATCAGAGCTACAGTTCCCAAAGAGAGAACCCCCTGTCCCAGATAACTAATATTTAATGTTTAATGATTAACAATGAACCTGTTATATGTTTCTATACCACATTGTTACCACCTATAACTTATTGTTTGTTTTTATTTATTTATGTTTATTGTGCTTGTACATTTTATGTAAACATGCTTTGGCAACGTTGTATTGTATGCAGTCATGCCAATAAAGCCTTTTTTGAATTTGAATTTGAATTTGAGAACAAACACATAGGGATACACAAGAGACAGTGGTGAACAAGGGCACCGTAACCCTCCATCAGAGACACACAGTCAAAGTGGGGAAACACGGCACTTTTGTGGACATAATTAAATGATGAATGGCTATGAAACCAGGAGAGGTTGCGGTGAGGTTCTCTCCAACAAACACATAGGTTAATTAAGGATCATGGAAGGACATGAGATGATATGAAATGTCACTGTCTGTCTGACATGGCATTTCAGAGGAACCATCACGTTGGTTTTTCTGATCTCATTAAATGCACTGCCTTTTAGTTTTGTCAGACCATATCGGTCTTTGCTCTAGATGGATGGAGGGGGGATCACAGACTATCTCTGTGTGGATGTGGTATAGATCAATCACAATGCTCTTTGATCTTTTTAGTGCTTTTGTGTCTCGAGGGATTGAGGGAGGATGTTGGATCAAAGTGTGTCTGGAATAGACAGCATACGTGTCATTGTATGTTTTCAGTGAGTGTGATTACACAAGGAGCAAATCAAGGAACTACTGCCTTTATGTCATTCCTAAGTCTGACGTTCATCAAAATAGTGAAGTTCAAATACATAGTTTCATTCTGAAGGATCCTCTTACAATAGAATTTCAAGTTGTCATAGCCCTGCATTTTATGAAATCCAAAAAAAAAAAAAAAAATCCACTATCTAATAATCTTCCAGGTGGAATGTAATACAGCTGCCTCTACTTCCTGACATAAATGTGCAAACATACTGATGTCATAATGACGTTTAAAACAAGTTTACCGAACTCTCTCTTCCTCCAAATGTTAGTTTAGTGGTTAAAGACCACACTCATCTTATGATCACCAGAAGTGTGACATATACGTATGTAAATTGGCTTGCTGTATCTATCTACTAATTCTTTTTCCACGCTCGCCTTGTAAAATCACGGTCACGGTCTGCAGAAATGTAAATACATGGCAGGGTACAAATCACGTTTCAAGTGTAAACCTGCACAAGTTGATTCAGGACAGGTTTAAAAACCAAAGTGAAACTGAGACAACAAATGTTGCGTGAATAACTTCCGTGAGACATCCGTAAAGTCTGTGGGGTGAGGCATGTCGCTACATGTATGTCCTGTCTGAACGGTTTGTCCTTTATCTATCGACTTCATTTTCGAATCCTCATAAATTCGGAAATATTGTGTCGATAGTGACAAAGCAGGTAAACTACCAACTGGTACCAAGGAAGACATATCAACGCGGTGTGTGGCACCACCATGTAAGACATTTACCGAGCTCTCACATGTGTGCATGGGCGAGCAACATGAGTCAGAACATAAACGATACAATGTAAGCCTACAAAGCATGATGTTGCTACAGTCACGGAACCACTTTGCAGCCTGTGGACCCCGTGCATCCATGTGTCCTCAAACTGCATTCCAACAGATGTCTCGACATCTCATTCGTGAGTGGGCACTGCCATTGGCAGTCAACTATAACACATCAACAACACTGTAACATCAAGATATGCTCACATACATCTTTCAGGAGAGTGTCAGTAGTGCCGTCTCTATAGGATAATATGCATTACCTTGTGCCCTTGCTTCTTTCGCCATCCGGTTATCCATTAATGTCCAAACCTGAGGAACAAGTGTGACCTGGTGTCAGCTAGAAGCACACCTCACGAAGTCCAGACAGTCAGAAAGCGAAAATTAACCTCAGGTCCTTCGCAATGTCTGTCGAAGGTGTTCTTTTTGAAGGTTAGGGTGATAAACTCTTGAAACCGGTCCAACTACACACCGTCCAATATTTGTTAGGTGAAAACAACAGAGAATTTATCCCATCAATTTGCCGCGCACCGCGGCTGTATACGAGAGCGGCTGTCTACCTTCCAGTGATGCACGTTAGAGTTATCCAATAGGTTTACTCTCTTCAAATGGTATTCACTTGCCCTTTTCTGGAGGCATTTTCTCTGAGCATGGACTCACGCTGTATGGACAAGATCGTGTTTAAAAGCACTTGAGGAACATTTAAGTTAGGGTATATTTATATAAATGAAGAGAGTCAACTAGATAAATGATTAATGACGATGTATTTTTAACTGACAGCCTAGCAAAAAGCAATGTCATAATTTAAACATACACAAAAAGGGGGTAAAGAGTTTAGTTACAGATTTATTTTCACTTAATGGCGTAGGCATTTACGGATGCATTATTTCACAAGATCAATAACCTTACATACCAGCTTAAGCTCCATTCAGTCGGTGCAAGAGAGGAACCTAATTACAACTTGACCTGAACGACCTATTGGCAGGAGAGAGCTTTTAGTCCGTTTTACGAAACCTTGGTCGCCAGGTGTCACTTCTCCGCCTTTTCCATATTTAATTGTTAAACTCCTAAAAACTCATCTCACGCACACTCATGGCCGGTTTATCAAAACGAATTAAGCAAATTGCCTGTGAGACTCTGAGGACCCTGAAACATTATGGCTGGTGTCTGCTGAGTCGGTGCAAGGAAACGAACATTTCGGGAGACTCAACACTGCCCAGTTGATTGATTTTTAACTTATGGGCCAAATCGCAGGAGCTTATCGTTACTTATCTAAGATCCCTATAATGTATGACATTGCTTCACTTCCGGTAACATCAGCAAGTGTATCCGTGCAAAACCAATTATCCAGTTATATATTACATAATTACAAACGTGTGGAACAACGAACATAAACAATGGACAAAGAGCACTGAACATATGGATTAGATCCTTAGCCATAGGGGACAGGCTAACCAATTGTACAAGGTGATGTGGTTATTGTTTCAAGATCCATATCGTTTTGGGATATTTATGTTTATGCTTAATTATTTATGCTTTGGGACCACAGTGCAGTATTAAGGATAACCATCCCTCACAACTTTGGAAAAAAAAAAAACATACATGCCTACACAACCACTAAGGCACTGTGAAGTTGATCTTGACAGCCAGCTGGACATGTTACATCAATAAGTGTTCTCTAAAAGACATTGTGGGGTTTACATCTCACCCTTAAGGCCTGAAAAGAGGGGATGCCAACCTTCCTGGGAAAAAAAAACGTGAACAAAAAACATTCCCTTGTAAATCTACTATGGCTGTGAAATGATTAAAAATTGTAATCAAATTAATCACAGGTTTCTGTGGATTAATCATGATTAATCACATATTACCAATTTTCTCAGTATATTTTTGTGAGAACAAAAAGATTTATGACAAAAGACAGATATATACATTTAACATGTTTTCTTTTTTATTCATAAAAAAAACAATGGTGCTGCAACTCAGCAGTTCTTTAGCAGTTCTCTTTGCTATTCCATATGGAACATTAATATAATCTTCATCCTAAACAGAATTCGTGCTTCTAAGCCATTATATGGTTGAATAAAACATTTTTCTTTTCTTTTTAAATCAAACAGAAATTATTTGGGCTTCTTAGTCATTGTTTTTATAGGATGGTTGAAAATGTTTCTCTTTTTTGTCAAACAACCATTAATCACACCATGACACAATCTAATGCCTCTAAGGCCCGTTTTGTCAACAATTGCCCAATTGCTTGCAACAGTTTGGAACTGTTCTGCACAGTATGCCTCTGCAAAGTGGCTCTCTTTTGTTTTCATGCACGTTAGTGTAAACGACTTTAACTTCCATTCGTTGGTGATTAGATGTGCAGTTACACCCAGGTAGTTATCCTTACACACAGAGGTCCAGTGATCCCCTGTCAGCGCCACATGTTTCGTAGCAGCCAAGTCATTTTCCTTTTTTTTCAGCTTCATACAGCTAGTGGATTTTTGTCATTATTGTGCGGCTTTGCGGTGCTTTGATGCTCGAGTCCCCCGTTGCCACTCGCAAAACTTCGGTGAACCCCTCGTCCTCAACTATATTAATCGGTCTACAGCTTTTTGCAATCCATTTGGCAACAGTGCTAGTCAACTTGTCACAGGCAGATTTAGTCAGAGGCCTACGTTGTTAAGTGAGGGTGGTTTGGCGCATTCCACTTGAACTCCCCTCGCCGACCAACGCATTTGCTACGGTGAAACGATAACGTCTTACCGCAGAGTGTACATATCACTTTGGTTTTATTGAATGTTCCATCTTTGTTTTTTTGGAACATGAACTTCCCATCCAGAAAGTCCTCAGGTTCATCAGAATTATCCATGTTGTTTGTTTGTTTGGATAGCAGCTGCCGTCTGACTGCATTAGAAAAGGCGACTAGTTACTAGGGTGGAATTGTGGGTATATTGGAAGCTCATTCTGCGCATGAGTTAAATGCTTTAAAAAAAAGAATGCATTAATCCTGTAATTTAATCATAACGCGTTATTTTTCACAGCTCTAAAATCTACCCTTCCTTTTGAATGGATGATAATAAGGCATGTTAGCCTAATCGTTAAGAGACTACCTTGACCATCCCCCTCGATTTTTTTTAAAACCAGTTGACTTCTGCCTAAAAACATCTTAAAGTGGTCAAGTCTGCTGAAAGGCAACCAGAGCATCTCAATTATGATCTGCCCAGGGAAGGAAGCATAAAACGGAGAGACAACTCCATGGCAACCAGGCAAGAGCAAATTAAATCACAGACAGTACATGTAGACAGCAGCCTACTCGGAAACCGATCTAGGCCTATATGCAAATCTGGACAGCGTTTCCCAAAAGCCTTGGTGGGCAACCACCATGGGAATTAAGAGAGAGTGTGTTCAAAATGATAGTCTTGCGATCTAACAATGGTAAAGTGTTCAACTACACCTTTGGGAAACGCACCGCTGGAGCTAATGTGTACGAGAGACTCCTGTGTGAGGCTTTCTCCCGAAAGTGGGTCACCCCGGCAGTTCTGCAGGCCAGACTGCCATGAGGTGACAGCAGGGTGGGGTTGGAAGGTCACGGCAACGGTTCTCCATGGTGGTGAATGTTGTGTTGAGAACTGCTGGTGCAGCAATCATGGGATGTCATTATGCAATCAGCATGACCCTCCAACTACAGGAAGTGGAGAGTGCAGAGTAGAAAGGGGGTGGTCACAGGGTGACTTCCACTTGCAGCTGTGCAGCATCATTAAGAACTCACTCCTCATCAAGAAACAGCAAATGTCTTGTGTGCCTTTTCTTTTGTGCCTTAGTGATGTCGACGGGGCACTCTTCAGTGTCCTTGAGAAAGAGCTCCATCTCTTTTTAAAAGGATTCTGATGGGTCAACCAGCCTGTGTCAGCACACAGCCTTCCTGTAGCCTACCTCTCCCAGGTCTCTTTTCATTCTAGACACTAAGCATTCAAACAGTAGATGTCTCCTGCTGATAGAGAGGTCATTGTTATGTGAGGATTTAGCGTTCTGTGGTGTTCTGTGTTAATGAAAGACCACAGGGTCATCTTCTGCTGGGTCAGTGCAGTGGGGTCAAAGGTTAGGAGCAGATTAATAATCTATTATTGCTGGCTCATTCATGCTGTTAAGTAGGGGTGGTCTGCTGCCTCTGGACTAGGACAGTACATAGGTAAATAGAAACTGGCTTTGTTGCAGCTGCCTTTGTTCGAATCTGAGACCGTAAATTGCTATAGCACACCTTTTACTTTTGCTTTGGTTGGATGGATTAACTGGCATGATGTTGAGACGAAGAAGATCAACTGGAGAGATCTTTGGGCTATGAACGTTAACTACATAAAATTAATCTTAATTAATCGTTGGAAGACTTCCCAGACCTCCCCACTCAGAACCTCAATCAGTGGGTCGGTGAAGACAGAAGCTGCAACTTGTGTTTGGTTGTTGGCTCATTAAAACATACTTTGTCTGGATGTAAAATTAGCCTGACCCAGGGTCACAGCCTGTAAAACTAGCCAGACACCATTGTTGAGCCTCATGGGCCTAATTCAGCGGAACTCTAAAGAAAGGTTTCTGTTTGAAACCCCAGTGAAATGCTCACAAAGGCAGCTTTGTTGTTGTATCCTGCTGCTCTGGGCCTCGTTTGCTGTAAGGGCTGAAGCTAAGTTAATCAATTGTGCTTTTAGCCCGTTAAGATTAGCGAGCTGATTGAGAACAGCAAACATCGGTTCGTCAACGGCTCATCCGCCTCCAAATCATGTGGTTAATTTCAACCAGGCTAAACTTATCAGGGCAATTGCGCGTGCACGTCCTACTTCAAAAGGCAGGAAAGGTCGATCACCAAAACAATGAATTTCTAACGGTATAATGGTTCTAAACTCAAAGAAAAGGGCTCTTTTTTTCTCCGCTGGCGAGCAAGAGATGAACATGAACGCTTATGAAGAATACAAGACCATAATCACGGCAAAATTCAACACCGCCACCGCTGTGAGAGCAAGGTGTGTTGGGATGTTTATAGGGTGATATCTATGTATGAATACCTGACGGCAAGTGTGAACTGAAATGTCTGTATTTCTCTCTATTCTTATCATGAGTCCACCTTAATCATTTTCTACAATAATGATATGCTATGGTGTACTAATAACACTCATATAATTATGAGTGCTTTGTTATCCGCATCACCGACACTACAAAAATGTACCATTCGCAAAAAAGCGCAAGACAGTCAATGTTCGACTGTGGTGTTTGCAATAAATGACTAGAGAAGGTCTTGTAAATGAATCATTCCTTGTCGGCTGAATCGGTAGCGCTCATACAAGAACTCATCATGATGGAATAATGGATCTTGGCGATCGCAAAGAACTCTCTCCCTACGCTAATCTAACTATCTAATATCAGTCCTTGGTCAATGGGATCCCTCCTTTTTCTGGGAATGTGGCAAGCTTATCCAGCTACACTTAAGTTGGCCTGCGCTGGAGCAGGTTAGTGCTAATTGATATGTTACTATGGTGATTTATCGAAAGTTGCTTCCACGAACCAAAAAGAGGGGCGTTTTTTATCTTAGCCTGAATATTAGCTCGCTAAACCGCTTAGCGAGCTACGACGAATACCCCCCTGCTTCTATGGTTGGGCAGTTATGTTGTTGTGTTTAGAAGTTGTGGGCCACAGACAGCGCATGTTGTACTGTGAAAGAGGGCCTTTACGGATCCTGGGTGTTGCAGCGGTCACCAGCCAGTTGTGCTTTTGGATCCTGCTGGACAGGATCTATGGTTGGGCAGTTGTGCTGTTGGATCCTGCTGGACAGGATCTATGGTTGGGCAGTTGTGCTGTTGGATCCTGCTGAACAGGATCTATGGTTGGGCAGTTGTGCTGTTGTATCCTGCTGATCTATGGTTGGGCAGTTGTGCTGTTGGATCCTGCTGATCTAGGGTTGGGCAGTTGTGCTGTTGGATCCTGCTGGACAGGATCTATGGTTGGGCAGTTGTTATTGTTATATTGGTTAGGTTATGTTGCTGGCATGAGGACTCAGTGGGAGTAAGCAGGGTTTTTATCAGCTGAATTGTAGCCTGTGGTTCATTCTGGTGCAGAGTTAAGTTGGGGACCCCCTGACCCCCTCACCCACAAACACACCTAGCCCTCACTAACCATGTTCCAGCAGGCTGACGATTCAATTCAGTTGTGGCGTGGATGGAGTGGCAGCGGTGGTGTCATGAATGACCCAGCACCACACCCCCGATGTCACTGCAGGCAGCTTTGATTAAATGCCCATCAGGGTAAGAAGATGCACCTGAGGGAGTTTGTGCATACCAATGCTGTCTGTGTAATGCAGGGAACTCACTCCCTCTCTTTCTCTCTCTCTCTCTCTTGCCCCCTCTCTCATTCTCTTTATTTCTCTCGCTTCCTGTCTTCTTTTCTTCATTGAATCGCATTCAATTGACCACAGTGAAATTAGCCTGTGTGATCTCTCCATCTATAGTTCATAAGTGACACCATATTCCCACAGTTCTTTTTTACATTCCACTACAAGTCAGAGAAAGAAAGCTGAAGCTTTGTGAGACAAGCATTCTAAGTCTTAGGAAGTGAACACAGCGTCTGACTGGGATTCTGTCACAGTGAAACATCAAATATATGGTAATGAACTTTCACAGAGAAGCAGTTTTAATTCTAAGGACTTTGAGAAGCGGAACATGGATTAAAGAGCATAGAAAACCTAGGCAAGCAAAAAAAATGATGTACAATTTAAGTTTAGTTTTTCTCTCTAAGTCTATTAATACGTCTGTCCATTTGTCTGTCTGCCCACCCTATCCATCACAGTAACTGTGAAAGAAATATGCTATATAATTATTATCATGATATGTGTTGTAGTTTGATATTAGTTTGTTAAATGGAAGTCTCAGATGTTTCTTTGTTCTCATTGAGAGGAAGGATGAGTTTGTGAGAATGTGGGGGTTTTGTAACTCAGAGATGTTAAACTCAGACCTGTCATTTGATGTTTAGGGTAGAACTGAATTAGGAGACCATGTGTTTATGTGAACTCATTTTGAATGTTGTGTTAAAGTCTGGGTTTTGGGGATCTTAGGTAAACATTCTTATCTCTGGGAACCAAGGACGAGATGGTACAACCATGGGAGTGTCATGTCTGTGTTCTGTGATATTTTCTTGAATAAATGGTCAGGCATTTTACCATAGGGGCAGTGTATGGTTGAAGAGTCGTCTGAAACCACTGCACTCCTCTGGGCCAGAGTAAATGTCTGTTATTGATTATATTCTTGGTTGTGTGTGTCTTAATTCTGAGGTTTAATACAGTCCTGGTAAAGGGTGAAAAATTCCCTGACAGTAACTTGAAAACTGCCTTTGATGTTCCTGACAGCAGCCACATCTTAGGAAGCTCATTAGTCCTCACAGGCATTCTGTAATATTTCATCAAAGGTCAGTAGAGCCTGTCAGCAGTGTCAAGTTGTGCCAAGCGGACAAACTCAAACCAAGACCAAGACCAATTGATAAACCAGAGAATGTCAACACTGTGTTTGCACTACAACCAAATACCACATCAGAATCGCTTTATTCAAAGTCAAACTCCTGCGGATGTTTTACATTTGGCGATAGCAGAAGACATAGTGAAACAACATTAAGATAAATATAAGTGAGAAATATCATATAAAAAAATTACTATAAACATGGTGATATTCCACCATGACATCCAAGTATCAAATATTATAACAAGACCCACCACATCACAAGCTGAGGGGCGACTCTTTTTAACATGATCTCTGGGTTGTCTCTGGGTCTTACTGGCTGTGAGGATGAAACCCAGTTTTGTCACAGCAGCACGAGGAGCCAGAGGGATCGTAATCCTCTTGTGCCCCTACGTGAGGGGGGCTAGGGCCGTAATCTTATAATCCTGGGCACAGCCAGTTTGGCATCATCCTTCCCTCAAGGTCATCAGAACTAACCCTCCCCTCTAAAAAAGTGCCTTCATGAATCTCCCCCCCAAAGCCAATCTGAGCCATGCTGCCAGCCAGACTCCACCAAAGACGCTGCCAAGTCATCCTGCTGCAGTCCTGTCTGTTTGATTGATAGACAGCCATTCTAAATGATTCCTTTACAAATAGCACCTGGAATAATTCAATTCTCTGTAATCATATTTAAGATCCCTGCCAAACAGTTTGTCCTTTTTTTTTTTACTTAATCAAATGTATCACTAGCTTGCAAATACATTATATGGGCAGTATTGTGGTTTAGAATCGATGTGCAGTAGTTGAACATGAGCTGTTAAAACTCAGACCAATGGCTGAAGTGACCTTGACTGTGGCAGGGAGAGGTTGACTATGGGAGAGCAGGACTGTGGTGGGTGCACCAACATATGGTGAAATAAATCTCATTTCTCGTTTTTACTCTTTTCTCCTAGAGAGGTGACGAAATGTCATAAATATAATGCTGATGTGTAATTCCTTTTTTGAAAATGCTCATTTCCTCATTCAAACATTGCGTTTAAAAAAAATGAGACATTCTCAGAAAGTATTTGAAAATCTCTCACCTCTCTCTTTTCCATGAAGAGGGTCCTCTCCCAGTCTTCCCTCAGTACGACTTCTCTTCATATAGCTGTATCTCTGAAAATGGAACATTTCTGACGTGTTTCTCTGTTTTTTGTCTTGTCCAATCATCCTCAGACAGAAGTTGCAAATACCTGTCTGCTGAGATGGACCGTGTTTTCTCTCTCGCTTTCTTAAGTGATGATGGCATTTTTGTCCAGAACAGTATTAATGGCTTGTACCTGTGTATGCATGCTTACATAATGGGGAGAGTGAGGGTTCAGGAATCAGCACTCAGGAAACGTCAGCACCATACATACACACATACTGTATATACAGCACATGCTGTCTGCAGTCTGTCTTACATTAATATTACAAGTCGTCCTTGAAGCAGTCATGCATGGAGGCTTTCTCAGCTCTACGTCGTGCATGAATACTTCTGAAACACTCTCCTCCAGCCCAGTGTGCACAGCTGGATCTGCCCTCAGGAAAGGGAGAAAGAGATAGCAGATAACAGAGGGAGAGAACAGCTGATAAAAAGAGAAGAGACAGAGAGAGAGAGACAGAGACCAAACTGAGAGAGAGAGAGAGAGAGAAAACCAAACTGATACACTTCACTAGACCCTGAAGTGCAGATACACTGATATATTTATATCTCCAGAAATAAGTACACCCCCTCCCCCCCTAAATAGAACAAAAGAGAATGGCAGCCAGGTGTGCAGATAGTGACAGGAGGCGGTGACAGAGGAGACAGATGGCAAGGGTGAGAGAGTGGAAAACAGACTGCATATCAGATAGGAGAGAGAGAGAGAAACGTAATTAAGGTCCCTTGAGGGAGAGGAGATAATCGGCCCACAACGGGGACTTGTTGGCATGGCGGTGACGTCAAAAGCTTTCTCTCCCTCTCCTCCCTCCTTCCTTCCCTCTCTCTCTCTCTCTCTGCAGGCATTTAGTGATTGATCAGTGCTGTCTAAACTCAACCCAAGAGGGGAAGAGTAGAAGAAAACTGGCTTTAAGGGCTTGAATGGTGTCGCTATGACCACTAGAAAATTGGAATGTACTATTGCAACCAGTTATGAGTACTATTTTTTCACCAAGGTCTCCAGGTGCACCTTCAATTAGTGTCCAAAATGTTTAGAGTCATAAGCCCTGTCTAGTACCGCACACTTGTGCACTTCAAGCACTGACTTTCAGTGCTTAGGGTGTTCACACTGACAGAACCAGCAGAATTCAGGGCGCTGAAAGTACCCGGATGGCACACTGCAAACGGTAAAAAAATGCAGTGTGAAGCGATGGACACTACTCGCCCTAAACAGGCGCCATCTTGGCTACGTAGCGGAAGAGGAGCCCTTCGGCAGCTTTTCAGTTTGGAAAGTTGGCTGACTGACGCCTCGCAAATCACTTCAACCATTATTGCTGGTTACAATAACTGTGTTATCTGATAGTACAGTGTCTATTTCTCGGTAACTTTAAAAAATCTAAGCGAGAAAACGCCTAAAAGATGTACATTTACATACAAAACACGGCCGTCAGCTGAGTTTGGTCCGCCATCTTTGTTTCAAATTTCCAGTTGGCCGGAGGAAGCTGGCGCACAGATTTATGGGTAAAGGGCTTGCATATTTTCGTCAGTCAGTGTTCCATTTGAGACAACACTAATACAGCGACTGAACGCACAACAGATGTAAGTGCACTGTATTGCAGTGTACTTCGTAAAGTGTTCGGTAATAGCCACACCTATAGACTTAAAGCCAAGATTGGTGCTTTCACTGCATTACATTGCAGTTTATATGATTAGCAGACTGCATATCCATTTAGTGGCAAATGAATAACAAGGTTTTATGACAAAACACAAACACAAAAACAATAGAACAGAGTAAATAGCCATTACAAAAGACTGTTCTGCCAACGGAGACAGGGAGGGAAGAGCTACATAGCTATACTGTACATCTCAGATCACAAGAAAAAAAAATATATATATAAAATATAAAAATATCATATCAAAATAAAAAATGTATTTTAATTCACAGCAATAACTCACTCATGCCTAAAACCGGGCCAATCTCTAACTTTCTAACCTATCGACTCTGAATGCTTTGCCAAGATTGACATGGCACCTGAGCAGCTTCATCACCAGCTGGGATTTAACAGGCAACACATTTGATTCAATAAGGCAGCATTTAGAACACTCTGGGGCAGATGATGTACGTATGTTAGCGAGCGCAGCGTAAACGGCGACTTGGTCAAACGGCAGAAAACTCACGCTGTGCCTTTTCATTTTACAACGAGTGTACTAAACCTGCATCTGATCGTGTAATCAACGGATGCCACCACCCTCTAATTAGCGACACCCACAACTGAAGTTTCATTCAATCACCAGAATGGAATCAGAGAACCGCCGACCGACATCAAAAGGAATCAAAAGTTTAGCGATCAGGAAATATATATACGGTACGTGCTAATAATATGTCAGCAAACAAACAAATAATACAGGGCACTAGTTCTACACCACTCAAAAAAACAACAACAAAAATACTCGGACTATTTGATTCAGTGGGAAAAAAATCAACGGAAGGACAAAGAAGCAAACACAAGTATAGGTTGCTTTTAACATGGTACAAATGAGCAAAACAGGAGGCCAGAATACTGCTTCCATTGTTTGTGGAAATTTCTCCGATTCACATATCGATATAGCTATCTGGTTTACACCAGCTTTTAAAAGGCAGAAAAAGTTTCACGTCAAAACAGACGAGATGTCTCCCGCAGTTTTCAGTCATACAACGGGATACGTAGGATAAATCGCCCCTTGCACTTCGCCCATAATTTACCCCCGAATACATATGCAAAAGTCAATGAAGTGCAACTTGTCATCCTGCAGCAGTGAGAAACCGGGTTTGGCCATTTGGCCTACGTTGTTCTTAGATAAGACATGTTATTTTTGGCGCACCTTGCTACGACATTAGCGGAAAACTGGCGCGTAGGACTTCATCTGCCCATCTGTCTAGCCATCAGAACATTTTGTCTGGTTAAGCTTCACTGGCTTCAGTTGGCCTGAAAAGGAAATCCTATTAGTCCCATGGGAATGCTGCATCGATCATAAGTTCATTTGGGGTCTAATGAAGGTTAATTACACTGATCAACACAGTGGGCCATCAATGTGAGTGTGCTCTCTGTCGCTACAAATTTGTATTTAAAGCCCTCGCCCATAGAACTGAATTGGTTTTAACTATTGTGCCTGTGTGCTTTATGCTTACATTTGCATGTGTGCGCGAGAGTAGCTGAAAAGAAAACGGAGGGTGAGATTGAACGACTATGTAGGTCTTCACTGATGGTATATGAGAGTATGTTTTCATGTGGACTCAGCTGTTGTAAGGGTGGGACTAACACTGATTACAGGTCTAGCTGTGAAGATTCTGAGTGATCTGTCCCAAACGAGACAGGAACATTTAAATGACATTGTTCCAGACACCAATTCCCCAGGCAAATATTGCCAAATCATGTTTTAATGCCTCCCTTGGTATTGGTAAATCCTCTTTCCCCTGGGAGAAATATCCGGAGAAGCTATGACTGTAGCAGAGGGGATTAAGTTTATAGGTCACAGTAGAGGGAAAGTGATGGCAGAGCTAATCCAGCCTGACTTGATAATTACAGAAAAGAATGAGCTATTTACTTTGAAAGCCGGATTTCTGTAAGTCTGGTCGGCACACTCATTCTAAACGCACGGGTGGCCAGATGAAAGCAGCAGAATAAAAACTGAGAATGACACCAATCATTATGAAAACCATTAACATGTAAAACCACCATTAAGACCAGACAGGATCTATGTTGATATGGTGCTCCGTGAAATTCAGTTATTCAGGAGCACTAGAGCACATAAACTGGGTTACTTTCAACAATGCAATGCTGTTTTTGAGTAACTCTCAGTTTGCATGGCCAATTTTAAAGAGTCTACTACAGACTTCCAGTCATCTATCAAACAATGAAACACTTTGGCCGGTGTCAGTTTGAGCTGCTTTGACTTCAGCTTCGGCGTCCATCTTGCTGAGCTTAGGTTACCGGGGAAACAAAACACAACAGCTGCTTCAAGCTCATATAGGAGAGGATTTACGAGTAGGATGGCGGCACAGTCACTTCTGACACACTGGCACGATGCCATAATCAACAGTTCCTCCCCAGTGATTGGGAAATGAGACAGTTGGTCCATCTGCTGGCACAGAGGTGAGACTGCATACGGCTCCTAAGGAGGAGATGCAGCCCAAAAGCTAGAGGCAATGAGATGCAATGAGTTGGACCTCACTGCGCTTGTGCTAATAGACAAGTCAGACCTATACCCTGGTGACTCACACTGGCCTACATCCTAAAGACTGCAAGAGGATAGGACTTCCAACGTATCCACTTTGAGCCTCAGTAATGTATTAGGTGCAGATGATATGGACAATATGCAAAAGAATGCCCAAATACAGCGTAGGAGGGCGTTCATTGTTTTTAAGGTTGTTCCAGACTACTGTACAGCACTAGTTCATAGTGTTCAGCATCTTCAGGTCTAATACCAACACACCGTATCCACCTGAACATGGACTGCTGTTAAGGACTACTGAAGATGGATTTATTGAGCACTGTTCCTTTCCTATGCACCCAGGGTACTGAAAAGCCTTAAGAGTTAAGAGTGTCTGAGCAGTTATCATTTATCAGCATATCATTTTTGCCTATTAGGGCATAACTAATAAATGAACACACAAAAAAAATATTATTTGTATATTTAAGTACAAGTATAAAAATACAACAGATCGGCACACACATATAAATTTACATACATTCCTAAATTTAACGTTTAAAAATAATCAGGTTGTGATTCACATTATTAAATTCACAAGTCTTCATATACCCACTAAAAATGAGTCAGTGCATTCTACTGGGCACTGCTGGTCTGTGATGTGATGAGGTCCCTGGTTCTGAAGACCCTGGAGCATATCACCTCCGCTTTCCCGTCTCCTAGGAGACAGATGTCCAGCACACACACCATGTGCTCCTGTTCAAGCGAAGCCACCGAGCTCATCACCTCCTCTGCACAGGAACAGAACAAACCAGACACGCATGAAGATAGGCCATTAACATGAAGAAGCACATTCATATCAACATTATCAATGTCAACAAAATCAACATTATCAATATCCACAAAATCAACATCAACAAAATCAACATGACATCAACACTAAAACGTACATAAAATAAAAGCTTATGATAACAATACCATAGACAACCGTGAGCACACACGCGCATACATACACACACGCGCACGCACACACACACACACACACACAGCTCCCCACCCAAAACTGCCCTTACCTGGGGTGGGGCGTGGGGTGTCTGTTGATCCAGAAGTGTTCGGAGGAGGGCAGAAGTGACCTGACATGAGGCATGACAGGAGGCTGTTGTCATGGAGACTCCAGGACATGCTGGCTGCCCGGGGGTCTTTTGAGGACCAAACGGGCATAAACAGGGCATCTACTGCCACCTGCTGATTCAGCCCTAAAATACAAGGAAGAGAGGTCAAATTTAAAGTATTTAAATCAACAATTCCAACTAAGGAAAAAAAAAAAACGAGTGAATTTTTCTGGACCACTCAGTGGCAGCGGTGTACTTTACTAAGCTGAAGGTTTCCTAAGCTACTGTCTCTGAGTTCTCTCTCTAAAAGATACTTTTACATTTTCCTCAAAGGCAGATGAATGGATAATGATGGGCATTATTTGACTTTGCTGA
Source organism: Clupea harengus (assembly GCF_900700415.2). Lineage (NCBI taxonomy): Eukaryota > Metazoa > Chordata > Actinopteri > Clupeiformes > Clupeidae > Clupea > Clupea harengus. Next base: position 117,030 of record NW_024879592.1, on the reverse strand, counting down.
ACTGCACTTTTTTCTTATGAAAGCCCATAAGCAGTGTTGCACCCTATGTTTCCTACAATGCTGGCCATTTCAGAAGACACTGTGTCTGTGCACTTTCACAAGACACTGTGTCTGTGCACTTTCACAAGACACTGTGTCTGTTCACTTTCAGAAGACACTGTATCTGTTCACTTTCAGAAGACACTGTGTCTGTCCACTTTCAGAAGACACTGTGTCTGTGCACTTTCACAAGACACTGTGTCTGTGCACTTTCACAAGACACTGTGTCTGTGCACTTTCACAAGACACTGTGTCTGTGCACTTTCACAAGACACTGTGTCTGTGCACTTTCACAAGACACTGTGTCTGTGCACTTTCACAAGACACTGTGTCTGTGCACTTTCAGAAGACACTGTGTCTGTGCACTTTCAGAAGACACTGTGTCTGTGCACTTTCAGAAGACACTGTGTCTGTCCACTTTCAGAAGACACTGTGTCTGCGCACTTTCAGAAGACACTGTGTCTGCGCACTTTCAGAAGACACTGTATCTGTTCACTGTCAGAAGACACTGTGTCTGTTCACTTTCACAAGACACTGTGTCTGTTCACTTTCAGAAGACACTGTGTCTTTGCACTTTCAGAAGACACTGTGTCCGTTCACTTTCAGAAGACACTGTGTCTGTCCACTTTCTTCATCCCCTTCAGGGCCACTCATTCACTCCTTACCGTGTATGCTTTGGGTGAAGCAGCAATCACACGTTTCATGGGTTGGAGTAGTCCTACAGCCGCGTCTCTTACCCAGTATGGTGAGGGTGTAGTAGCCGTCGCAGGCCGCGGCTGGGTGGGTGGCGTGCTGCGGCGGGTAGAGCTCGGGGCTCCAGCGGGACGGGTGCAGGTTGATCTGGCGCAGGTGCAGCTCCTGGTCGTCGAAGCAGAAGCCTTCCGCCACGCTCTCCCGGTGCAGACCTCCAGAGGCACGCAGGTGGAAACTTACACGCAGGGTGGACAGAGGGGACAGGCTGCTCTCCCAGGATGCATCTGGGGAGTCGACAGAAGACTGCTCTGCGCTACCCTGGGGACCGGTCCCTGTTCATACAGACAAACACAAACAAAACAAAACAGGAGAGAGTGAAGGGGGGTAACAAGCAGAAATCCAGAAACACAAATGTGTTTAATCGTATGCCAAATATGCCAAATATACTGATTTTAATAGTAGGCTCCTCTGCAAATGCAAAATAACTGACCTTTACAGCAGAAAATAAATAATAATGAGCAACACTGAAATGTTCACCTGTGGCTGCTGGCTGACTGGTTTGCTCTGACGGCTGCTCGTGTTGTTCAGGCGCTTCCTCTTCCTCCTCCTCCTCCTCCTCACTTACCTCTTCATCTTCTGGTGGCTCATCGATGGGACTTTCTCTAAACAGGACGTAGATGAGAGGGATGCAATGGAAAAACAAAAGTCTAGTCAATACTCTGGACTGCAGGACAGCATGATTCTCTGCCGCTGTTTTCCAGAATTGAATATAAACCTATTATAGCATAGTTGGTGAAGTAAGCATTAGAAAAGGCAATAATACACACTGGATCACAGTACTTGGAATCCTAAATCATTAAATATCAGTATACAAAACTGACTATAACATTTAAGATTATATTCCCAACCCTAAGGGGGGCAACAGGGAAGATAAACACAGACACACACACACACACACACAGACAGACATACAGACACACATGATATCATCCAAAAGTTGTTCTCCATGTCCTCAGACAAGAGTCCTCCCACTCACCTCCGTGACAACGCTTGAGCCCTGGTCATGTAGTGGCGTTTCATCTGCCTACGACACAACAGATCAGAAGAGTCTGACAGCAGTAGGCGCCACGCATCAGACACACAATGACACATTCGTTTGGTCCGTTTACATCTAAAGAACGCAAGGGTCCCTTATTTTTCTCTCTCTCTGTTTATGTCCCCAACATCCACCCATCACTGTCTGCAAGGGTGGACCAAACAGAACAACCCCCTGCCCAATTTTGTCACACACACACACACACACACACACACGACACACACACACACACACACAACACACACACACACACACACACACACACGACACACACACACACCTTTTGAGGGGCAGTGCTGTTTTGCGTTTGCGGGGTGCACTGGAGCTGCTGTCAGAGGAGACGGGGGTGTCTCTACCCGTCTGAGGGCCCTCTGATTCCACAGCCGGGGCCAAACTGGTGGAAGCCACACCCACTGATGCTTCAACCTTAAGTAGGGGAAACACCAACGACAAACTCAGCAAACCGCCAAGTTCAATACGATTAAATTGCATTCTTGGCAGATATCATCATCTAGCTACATTTTGAGAAGTTTCCACACATTGCCTTGACTTGTGACTGAAAAGAAAAAACAAGGCATTGTTACTCTTCGTGATGCAGTACCAGGAAACAAATAAAGAAACGAGGGCAGCACAATAACTGGCTGGCCTTAAGGACATGACCTGTGACCTTTACTCTTTAGGCCATGCCCAGCACTTCAAGGTCAGGAGTCCATACTGTGCCATCATGCAGAATGCCTGTGCTCACCTGTTGCTGCGGTGCATTCTGGGTAAGCCTTGTGGTTCCTGTTGGCCAGGTATGGTACTTCACGGCCACGATATGACCCTGAATGATGACCCTCTTATGCTCACGATACTGAAGGCTCTCTACCGCCCCCTTCAGGTCTTCCAAAGCAAGTATCTGGGGCTCTACTAAACCAAGACAGTTGGTTTGAGGCTGTTGATTTAGCGGATTTATTTTAAATAAAGAAATGAATGTGCTGTGTTACTGGAAGCTGCAAAATGTCCTTTACTACCTTACGCACAAAACATATTCCTGTGCGTGCTCCACACACACAGACCACTGTCTTATGAATGATGTACATAATCAAGCCATACTAAAACCATTCAACAAACTAAAAATCAAAATGTATATACTGTGCATTAGGGCTGAACGATTTGGGAAAATAATCTAATTGCGATTTTTTACCAAAATATTGCGATTGCGATTTAATATGCGATTTTTTTTTGTATCCTCTTTTTTTCCCCAACAAAACGTAATGAATGATTTAAATATGACCAACACAATTAGATACATTTAGTGTAAAATATTCTTTCCCACATTTTACATTTTTATTTAACTGTTTTATTACAGAAACAAGAACAACAAATAGGTGGCTTTGCCACTGTGCATTTAAGTAATTTAAAAAAAGTAATTTTAAGTATAAACACTAGGCATGCACTTTTTAAACACTGTGTTCAAAATTTACCATCTTAGAAAAAAAAATGTTTTTTTTTTTTTTTTTTTTTTTTTTAGACCACGTTTTTTAATCGCGAATGTTGCGGTTAGAAAATCGCGTTCTATCATATCGCGATTAAATCGCAAATGCAATTAATCGTTCAGCCCTACTGTGCATACCTTAATACTAAAGGGCATTTTAGTTGCCCTTATATATACACCCATACACCAATGTATTGAGTATCTATCTATCTATCATAAACCCAACTCATGGCTTATCACCTGAGCTCTGGTCTGTGTTGAGGGCCAAGGTGGGCTGGGGATTGGGGCAGCAGTAGTACCCTCCGACTGTGCACTTTGTGAGCATGTCTCTATCCCTCTGCGTTTTCACCCACTGGATGAAGGCCTTCACCTTGGGCTGGGACTGGTAGGGCTGGTTCTTGTGATAGCCTTGAGTGGGAGAGACTACAGTTGATACTCAGGCTTCTCAGTTAGTTCCGCTTCAGCTAAATTGCTTCAATTGTACAAGTTAGTTCCGGTCGAACAATTTATTGTTGATTTCTGATTTGGCCAAGACGCACGTTAAAAACTCTGATGAGACGGGATCTAAATGGTAAAGGCTTATCAACAACATCTTGACACACAGAACTCACATTAATGCAAAGAGTGTCTCAAAACAGCTGATTAAGGTGTCTTAGAAGACCAGGTGCTTATCCAGCAGAAGTTAATCTAATATTAAAGAGTGTCTCAAACAGCTGATTCAGGTGTTTTAGAAGACCAGGTGCTTATCCAGCAGAAGTGAATCTAATATTAAAGAGTGTCTCAAACAGCTGATTAAGGTGTTTTAGAAGACCAGGTGCTTATCCAGCAGAAGTGAATCTAATATTAAAGAGTGTCTCATACAGCTGATTCAGGTGTTTTAGAAGACCAGGTGCTTATCCAGCAGAAGTGAATCTAATATTAAAGAGTGTCTCAAACAGCTGATTAAGGTGTCTTAGAAGACCAGGTGCTTATCCAGCAGAAGTGAATCTAATATTAAAGAGTGCCTCAAACAGCTGATTAAGGTGTCTTAGAAGACCAGGTGCTTATCCAGCAGAGGTGAATCTAATATTAAAGAGTGTCTCAAACAGCTGATTAAGGTGTCTTAGAAGATCAGGTGCTTATCCAGCAGAAGTGCTGGGACACCCTGGCCCTGGGTAAACAGCTTGACTGTCGTAACTCACCTGTGGTGAAGATCTGGGTCTCTGCACTGGACGTTAAGTAGCGATGTGAGCCCGGGCCACAACACACTCTCATCTGGGTGCACACTAGGAGAGCCACTGAGAGGAGGAAGGGAGGGGGAGGAGAGAGATGGGGGGGGGGAGTAAGACAGGGGGCAACAGAAAAGGGAGTGAAAGAATAAGACAGAGGAAGGTCCAATTGGAAGGCAATCAAGAAAAAAAAGACATCAAGTGTCAAAAATTAGGGAGACAGGGGAACAACACCGTGTTTTGAGATCATGATGGATTAGTTTAGGATGAAAGCAGTAGAATTATGAAAGGTCCAGTTGATAATTTACATTTACATTTAGTCATTTAGCAGACGCTTTTATCCAAAGCGACTTACATATGTGCGACTTACAATGTATACACATTTTACATTTACACTGATGGCACACTGCACATCAGGAGCAATTAGGGGTTCAGTGTCTTGCTCAAGGACACTTCGACAGGGAATCGAACTAGCAACCTTCTGATTACTAACCGACTTCTCTACCCACTGTACCACTGTCGCCCCTAATACAGAGAGAAGCAGAGAAAGGCAGGACGCTTACTTGGATGGATACTGTTGAACATATCTGGCTGTGAGGTGGAGAAGATCTCAAGGATAAAGGGAGCGTTTGATGTTCCATCCACGGCGTGGACCCACCGATACGTCCAGAACCTCTCAGGAACTGACACCAGAATGGGAGAGAAACAACACAGAAACCTGCTCAGAAACTTTCCGTCACCAAATCACCAGAGCACTTCACAAATGTCCCTCTCTCTCTCCACCGCCCCTCTCTGCGTACAGGCGTTCAAGAGCGAAAAGCTACGGCCACATTTATGAAGGGTGCTTAGTCTGAAGTAATTTTTTTTGGTCAACATTTAAGCCTTAAACACTTGTTAAACATAGCTTAAATATGCACAGCTAAACAATTATGCCATTTATGTGCAATTCACTAAACTCGTCTTCTATTCGCATAGAAAAAAAAGATGGCCAATAAAGTGCAATACCTGTGTTTGCGCGGCTCCTAACTCGCTCTGTACGTCCAACAAAGGTGACCAGGCCGATGACATCAACAACAGCCTTATCAGCCAAGTTCTCAATTTCGGACCTACACATCAGAGGGAAGAAACTGCCTCAAACATGCAAGTACAGCTGAACATTCTTCATCTTTAACAGATTCAGATAGATGTTTAAGATGAGATGAGATGAGAGAAAGGCAGTTCCTAAACCAGACAGAGTGATGCATGAACACACAGAGCCTCTCTCTAGCACTACATCTCCACTGCATGCCTGTTCAGTAATGACTGATTACGAGTGTGAACCTAGTGTGAAAGAGGTAGGAGACCTCGAGTGTGTAGTACCTAGTGTGAAAGAGACAGGAGACCTCGAGTGTGTACCTAGTGTGAAAGAGGTAGGAGACCTCGAGTGTGTACCTAGTGTGAAAGAGGTAGGAGACCTCGAGTGTGTACCTAGTGTGAAAGAGTTAGGAGACCTCGAGTGTGTACCTAGTGTGAAAGAGGTAGGAGACCTCGAGTGTGTACCTAGTGTGAAAGAGGTAGGAGACCTCAGGTAGACACCACTGTGGCTGCACCTTCCGTGGAGGGATCACAGAAATCACCGCAGTTTCTGGGTTCAGGCTGACCTCTGTAGAGCAACCCATCACAACACGGACACACACACACACACACACACACACACACACACACACACACACACACACACACACACACACACACACAAGATGCGCATATTATTTACTTCTGCACATGAAGATAGAGTGTAATACAGTATTTGAAATGTCTCAACTATTAACAATTTTGTATTATGGAATGTATTAAGCCTACAGAAACTGTAGGTATAACCTGTCTTGATTGTGAACAAAAAGTAACAGTACCGGTGGAGTGGAAGACCATGTGACTGTTGTTCATTTGAGGCCGGGTGCGCTGTTGGTAGGCTTTCTTCAGAGAGTAGCGGTTGAGGTAGAGCTCCGTTCCAACATTGAGCCTGTGGTACCACTCCACACACAGCTCATTCCAGAGAACCATGGATATGGTGCCACTCTGGTCAGCCACTTCGAAGTAGGCCTGGACAGAAAAGGAAAGCAGAAAAATATGACATTTCATAAAAAAAAATGGCATTTGTTAACATAATGTACTGATGTCAGAACTAGATGTGTATATAAATAATCCAGTGAAAAACATCTGAGGGGTGAAAATCTATATGCAAGATTTAAAGCTACAGACTTAGAAGACTGTTGCAGTACAACAAAAGCCTGGTTCTATTTCGATATTTGGGATTACATATAATAGGAAATAGTACCTGAAATGGAAAGTCGGTATTTTTGGTTGGTTTTCCATAGTATCTCAAGCGGGATTTGTGCATTACTCTTACAAGTAGTGGACGGGGGGGTTTCCCTCTGACATAGAAAGACTCCAGATCTGCCACCAGGCAGATTTTTGACACTGCAAAAGAGAAAATCAAGAAATAAGTTTCTTTGCCCTCAGAGAGCAAATAAATATCAACTCTAGAATTCAAAATATTTGCTTACCGTCAAAGAGTACGTCAACTGGCGAATCGTTTGGAGTCCAGACTGTGCCATGCGGATCTTCGTTATTCCAGAGCGAAAGATAATGTTTCCGACCCGCATCGAGGGGAAGGTCCATTTGGATGAAGGAGAGCATTCGAGCATCGTTGTTTGTCCAAACTGACAGAGCATCTAGGTCTTTGGCAGACCGAAAAACCTCCGACACTTCTGAGGTGCATTCGAGGTTATCTATGCGCACAAAACTCTGACCTAACCTCCTCTCGTCATAAATGATCGCAAACTCCACAATACGAACATCAATGCCGCTACGAAGAATATTTCTGTGCAGCAAAGAATGTAGAGTTGTGGAAAGTTTACATTTTACTTTCCATGCCCCATCTGTCACAGTCAGATCGTACGTGTAAACATCGGTACAACTATCGGTTTTAGCGCCAACGTTACTTTGATCTAGATACCTCTGGATAGAAATGACCGCCACATTAAGAGGGTTGTTAATTTTCTGTCGAGTGGTCCTTGATGATTTTAACTGCTCCAATGCTGACAGCAGAGCAGAGTTTTGCGTTGTAACGTTAGACTTACTCAACGGAGTTTGATCTGTCAACTCCATGGGGCGTAATGTTAATACAACATTAGCGAGCAGGGCAAGTTAGCTATCTCTTCCTGTGTAACGTTACAGCTGGCAAAATATTGTTCATGACATCAGCGAGCAAACTAGCTATCTCTAGCCAATTCGTTCCCTATGTACAGCTTTCAAAATACTAGTAGTGACAATTCGTTAACTAGCCTATTCTCAACATGAAAACAGGTTTGCAAAAGATAACAACTTTTCATTCATTTAGTTTCTGCTCTCAATCTCGTACAAGTACTGATTCAGTTGCTTCTTGTTGTTATCGTTAGTTGAAAACATACAATGGCGCCTTTGAACCCGTCATCCTTCTTCGTGATTTTTGTCGTAGAAATGAAGAGGACGCCGTTGAGTGGTTCCACCTACTGGTGGTATGTCGTTTTAACAGTGTTTTACATTCTAACATTCTACATGAATGACCTTTTAGGTCAAAAGTAATAGCCCAAGAAGTCTTTGCTAATTTAAAAAACTGCAGAGATTTGCCCTTCAAATTATACTATCGCTAGTGTCACAAACATACAATAACCATCTACGGTATGTGTGTAGGCATATGAGTGGGCCTTCTGTCACTTCTACACACTGCACATTTAACATACATATTTATTTTATTCCAAAAGATATCACCAATGAAGAGAACTGATGTTTTTAAAAATATTTATTTTTATATACCACATTATCAAGATTGAATAAAAATAATTTAATATCACTATCACAGAATTAATATCCATGGTGTTTCAGAATGTAAACTTTTTATTAATTTCTTTTTAAAACAATATTAACAATATGTTAAAGCTTATTTTGATGGTATATACACAGAGGAAAAGCCATACAATATCATTGACTGTGCAACACCCACTGCTGTATTAAAGAAAAGAAAGACTTCACCTCCCCCAGTAAGACACTTCAATAATTATTCTGTTACAAAATACTTCTGTTTTTTTTTTTAAAACCTTTGAATCATATAATGTATATAAATGTATTTCAATCTATTTGACATCTTATAAAATAAACAACTATATATTCTAAACATTTTTGTACATTCTATATTACAATATCTTCAATGTTTTTTTTCTTCTGTTTCAAATGAACAGAAATGGCCATTCGGGTAGGTCTTGTTTTTCCTAGTCTTCCTCTACCCTGGTACTGCTGGATGCATTGATTAAAATCCCCGTCTGAAAACACTGGGTCACATCACCCCTTCTAATCGCAGAGGCAGAGTGGAGAACACGGAGCCCGAAGGCCTTCAAAATAGAAACCAGAAAACAGACAAAAGCAACAGTAGAGGAGATTCAGGGGCAAATACAGAGTGTGAAAAATAAAGACAAAAGAACAAAAGAGTGCAGCTCCACACAACCATTTCACAAAGAGGTGTTTTAAGAGAGGTATAAAGAGAAAGAGAGAGAGAGAGAGAGAGAGAGAGAGAGAGAGAGAGAGAGAGAGAGAGAGGAATCAGTACCATTGCATTTATAATGCTAAAGCCATCACAACTGACAAACACAAGTAGCATAGATAGACAGGGAGCTTTTTTTTTTTTTTTTACACAAAACCAAATGCACACCACAAAAAAACGTTCCTTTATACAGAAGACTGAAATCAGTTGATGAAGTAGGGGAAATGAGGGCAACTCTGGAGAACTGAAATTCAGTGATACAACACAGAAACAGATATCCAAATGAAAGGTTTCTGTCATTGACACAATTTAAACACTCTCAGTCGTTGAAGGTTTGTAAAAGGGAACCGAACACTCACTGTATTTTCATTCACTTGTGTTTCTTTAACCAAGAAACAGTTATGGTCAGTGAATTCAAAATATGTCTGCATGTAGATGTATAGAGAACACAAACTGACTAGGTGCTATAGGCAGACCTGAGATGTTTTGCAGATCACGGAGGTGCCAGTGTCAAACGAAGAGTTTTAGCTCACAGCAAAAATACAATTTTACAAAAGTGAACTGAATCCACAGTGCTGCTGATCAGAGACACAAGGCCAAAGTGAAGAGCCGTGAAAGGTTTGTGCGGCAAGAGTAAGAAGGGGACCTACTCCGCGGCGATTCAGAGAATACAGTTGGGTGACAAACATGCAAACATCAGCCCTCTCGAAAGCACAAAGATTGATGAAGAATGTCACCAAGAATTTTGTTCTTTATTTCTCCAAGTCCTATTCAAGTTTGGTTGATCTGTCATCACCTGATCAGATATTGTTTTGGGAGTGCTTTCTTGCCCAAATTGTCCAATTTAAGCTTTTAAATTGACCTTAAGATTCAGACACATATCTGCCCCAAGAACATGCACAGAGCAGTGCAGTTTTTCATCTGCATTGTTGTGATGTGTCAGCTAGTCTGAAATTGCGTTTTTGACGACGAGTAATATTGATGACTGAGATGAATTTGTTAATGATCAAGTGTTGAAGCATCTGACGTTGGAAAATATATCGTGTTTTTGTTCATTTGGTCACTAGATTGCATTGTATTGGCTACAGGAATTTGTCTGACCCGAATAAACCATATGACCAACAGATATTTTGCAATACCGCTGGCTATCGACTTGCAAAGTGAAGTCTCTCAACACATGACCTATCAACTATGTCCAAAGTGAAGTCTCTCAACACATGACCTATCAACTATGTCCATGTGGAATGCTTTTGAAAACAGCACCCCCCGAAAGGCTTCAAGGAGAAACCATAGCGTTGTTTTTAGAGTCATGTTCTGGGGACATGTCTGCAGGTGTTCGGAAGAGAGAGGGGAAGCCATGAGAGATGTGGCTGGAACTGAACTGCCCATGCTCAGCCAGCCGTCATGTGGTTTGCGTAACGTTTACACTACACTGTCCCACCCATTGTCAAAGGAATGTAAAGGATACCTTTTTTTCCATACAAAAATACTTTCCATTTAATTTACACAGTACATCGGTTGTATACTACCACGGATCTCGCTCTTAGTATGTCAATACACAGAAACCTATAAGACATTACTTCAAAAAAGTAGAAATTAAACATTCATTTTGAAACTGACATTGCACATAATAAAGGGTCAAACGGCACATACTGTGAATCTTTTAGTGTTTTTTTTTTTTTTTTTGCTGTCGTTGCTATTATGTTTAGGTTTTTTTTTTTTCTTCTTTTCAATTTTTTTTTCACAAAGAGCAGCACCGGTCATCTGAAGTGTGACGCTAAAGACGCTTATTCCTTTGTCTTGACATTCCTTTCCTTTCCTCTAGTCAAATCCCATTTGTTTGTCCACCTTTCTGTCAAAACGTTTCTAAAACTTTACAGTGTGGCCAACCAAGGCTGCTGAATCCAGAGTGCCATTTTGGGACAAAACCTCTGTTTTGGGACGCTATACACTTTAAAAGTGTTCAGCTTTAAAGAGACATAGGTCCTACATGTATCTGTTGGCTCAGTCAACAGTTTACAAAGTTAAAGCCTATATTTTTTCAGCTTGAATACATGGGGGCACACTCAATAAGTGGATTGGTTAAAGGTTTACACATTTCCATTGACAGAATAGTCTTCAGTGACATGTCAGAGTGTTTCTGGAAATAATGCTTTTCCAGACTGGCTGGATGCCTAAAAAGTGCCACTGTGTGTAGAAGTGTGTAGAAGTGTGTAGAAGTGTATAAAAATGAAATTCTGTGATTGTCATTTACATCAATTGTCTCTGATTTAGTTAACCTGGCTTGTTCCTTGACAGCAGAAAGGGAGCATATTCAAATCCTGATCCCACAAACACAAAAACACACACACACACACACACGCACGCACGCACGCACGCACGCACGCACGCACGCACACACACACACACACACGCACGAACGCACACACACACACACGCACCCAGAAATGGTGCATCCCAACAATTCCGAAAGAGTACGTTAAATAAGCTCGTACAAATAATGATGAATGTGCTTCCAGTCTCAATGTAAGTTTGAGTCATACATTATCAATAATAACTATAGCATTATAATCGTGTAATACTGAGAGAGTTGCATTCAAACCACCAGAAAAAAAACTGCAGAGGTGTTGTATGATATTCTGCACTGCACCTGGCCTTGCGCCTACAGTGTGTGCATCATCATCATCATCCACACAAGCTGATCGTTTTCTATGCTTGAATATGAATAAAGGGACCATTTGAAAAGCTGTCTTGTGGAGACATGTTTGTAAATAAATCATGTCGTCAAGGAGCCTCACTATTTTGTTTTCCTGTTTGTTGGGCAGTTGCTTGTAGGGATGCATCGATGCCCCAGATACCCTCAGAGTGAGTACGAGGGGTGAGTACTTCCCCACTGCTACTAGCTGTTTCCAGTAGGCAACTCTGATAGGGCAGCAACAAATGACAGAATCCCTCCTGACCGCAGCCTTGAGTTTAACGTAAATGTTGCCATGTAGTGGTATCAGGGAATATTTATGGGTACGAGGATGTCGCCAGGTACTGGTATCGGTGCATCCCTAGTTGCGTGTATGTTGTGTGCTTCATGTTTTGTTTGAAGTGACAGGCCACGCACTGCAATCCAGGGTAACAAGGACTGGAATGGGAAATGGCAATCTCATCCCATAATTCAATCTCATCCCATAATTTGGAGACAAAATGTTTCCTATGACTTGTTTCCAGGTTACCTGGAACCTGGTTTGAGTGTAGGCTGCAAATGCATCTCTCTTTGACCTATAGACGATCCTATAGATGACACCTCAGTGATGTGTTTTACTGCAACATTTCCAGGGGCAGTGATGGAACATGATAGATGACCCAAGGCAAATAGTAAGGGTGGGGATTCCTCTTCCTCATCTCTCTTCCTCACAACTGATTGTCTAGACTGGAGTGGAGTCTGTCAGGTCTGCTAAGGGGTAGACAGGGCTGGCAGTGATCTGATTTGTGTTGGCGTGTGACTTTGCATCTGTGCAGATGAGAACTAGGGGATTTTCTAATGCTGTAATGGGGTGTGATTAATAGCCGTCATGTGATCTGTCTCATCTCCTTTCTGTGCAAGTTCGCGATCCGTACAATCAACCAAACCAAACCAAACATTTGATTCTTTGTTTGTTTCTTTAAAAGTGACATCTTGATGTTGCCATCGCTCTCCTATCATTGTTTCCTTTTCTTTCTTCTTAGGCTTGAGTTTTGCCTTTCTGTCAAACATCAGCATCAGAGAGGAGTCTACGCTCTCTCACTGTCCCCCCCCCCCCCCCCCCCCCAAACCCCACCCGGAGCACCAGAAAACAAGAAGCACCACCCTCTGCACACCTGCAAAGCAAGCCACACCCATCTCCAAGATCCTTTGCATGGAGCAGCCATGAAGCCTGCGAGTGTGGCAGCCCCCCCCCCCCCCCCTCCCCCCCTGCATCCTTGACAACACAGGGCAAAAGGGCATCCAGGGGATGAGTCTCTCAGGTCACAGGGCAACACCGTGGAAACAACTGGACTTTGGCTTCCTCATGACATCGGTTTGTTGTAAGGGACAGCACGTTTGTCTTTATCCTCTACGGAGTAGAGTCCAACACGTCTTCTCGACTCATTTAGTTTGTTTTGTTTTTGTTTTGCCAGCATTCCTTCACCCTTCACCCCTCACTCCTGGCTGAGTGCTCCATGCAGTCTTAAGCCCCTCCTTCCCCAGGAGGCGTGGCTACCTCTGGAGCAAGTTCCTGAAGTCTGATAGGCTGCCTGCTTGAGTCTGGGAATGGTGTTGTTGTTGTTGTTGTTGTTGTTGCTGCTGCTGCTGCTGCTGTTGCTGTGGCTGTTGCTGGATGTAGCTCACGGCACCTTGTTGTGGGACGTTAGTGGTGTGGAAGAAGGCCTGAGCTTGGCCACTGTGTAAGAGACCTTGGGGCTGCATCTGTGGAGAGACGAGGAGACAGAGAAAAGGCCACGTCATATACGAGAAATACTTCAGGACGTATTTCACATGTGTCTCATAATATAACCTGCTATTCATCTATATGGTTGTTGTGGAAGGACTGGTTGGCTCATTAGTGCTTCTTCATTACACTATTAATACGACAACCTATAGATAATAGATAAATAACATTAACAGGTAACAGTAATACAACTAGCAGTGGCATATTATTACTCCTAGTATTATTACTCCTATCATTATTATTACTCCCACAAAGCAGACACAATCAATTGTGCTGGAACTAGCAGCACCTCTTTCACTACTTTGACATTCTCCTCCATCTCTGTTGTGGTCTGTGAAGCTCTGATGTGTCAGTGATGATCTCTCCCGAATGCTCTTACACATAAACAGACTCATTTCCATTAACACTCTTCTCTCGGAGTTGTCTGGACTACCTTTGAGAAAAGCCCTTTGTGTATTTTTTTCCTTTGTGTGTTTTGTTTTGTTTTTCCGTCATGCTCCACATCACTAAACTCGGAGGTGACAGTGCTTTTGATTTCCTGGTGTGTTAGATCTCCTTCAGAGAGCTTTTACGAGAGGGGTTTCAACATAAGTGGACAGGGGCAAAATAATCAGCATCCCCCACACAAAGACTCTCCTCTCTTTCTCTGGCTCTCTGTACTTCTCTCTACCCCACACACACTCCATAATAAAGGTCCATCATTTATGCGTCAGAGTGCCAGAGGGATGATGTAGAAGAGATGTTTTCGTAAGTGTGGTTTGCTGTCTGGGGGTCAGGAGCGATGTAGGCGGTCATGGCCCACGCCTTCATAAACAAGTAGGCTACTAATATCTAATTCTGTTTCTATCATCGACAATGAAAGGCATGGAATATTAGCCCATATGCCCTGTTAACAGATAAATTAGCGCATAGTGGCACATAGACTGAAGACTTCAGGCAATACAATGCCACAAACCAGTATTATGACACGCACACGTTAATGTGAATAATCCATGTTTG
>NW_024879592.1:90000-95000 GCF_900700415.2 Clupea harengus | reverse complement strand
ATATAGTTATCTGTGTTTATCTGTGTGTGTTCCCAGATCTGTATGGAAAATGTATGCTTGTATGTGTATGTGTGTGCATATACAGGTGTATATTTAATTCTATACATGCATGTGTGTGTGTGTCACTCACAGGCTGAGTCAGACAGTGCCGTGTGTGATGACTTGCGAGAGCTGTGTGAGGACACGGAGCGAGCCCCACTGACTGCAGATCGGTCTGCCTGAGGATCTATAGGGGGACACACGAAGACCTCCTGCCCCTGCCAACCACAACAACACACAGTCATATACCAACATCAACACAACATTAAAACAGAACATTTCATAGTAGCCATACTTTATGTGCATATGTTTTGACTGCATGTGGGTGTGTATGCCTGTGTTTGTCACTGTGTAGGTTTTAAGATAGGTATGGTTGTTTTCTTGTGTGCATTGTGTGTGTGTGTGTGTGTGTGTGTGTGTGTGTGTGTGTGTGTGTTACCTTCATAGAAGAGGCAGCCAATTCAGTGGAACTCTCTTCGAGTCCAAACTCTCTCCTCCTCTCTGCTCGTACTTCAGCATAGCTACTCAGAGAAAAGAGAGAGATGGACAAGAGGAAGAGAGAAGAAGCTGTAATACACCACTTCAGCATAGCTACTCAGAGAAAAGAGAGAGATGGACGAGAGGAAGAGAGAAGAAGCTGTAATACACCACTTCAGCATAGCTACTCAGAGAAAGAGAGAGATGGACAAGAGGAAGAGAGAAGAAGCTGTAATACACCACTTCAGCATAGCTACTCAGAGAAAAGAGAGAGATGGACAAGAGGAAGAGAGAAGAAGCTGTAATACACCACTTCAGCATAGCTACTCAGAGAAAAGAGAGAGATGGACAAGAGGAAGAGAGAAGAAGCTGTAATACACCACTTCAGCATAGCTACTCAGAGAAAAGAGAGAGATGGACAAGAGGAAGAGAGAAGAAGCTGTAATACCACCACTTCAGCATAGCTACTCAGAGAAAAGAGAGAGATGGACAAGAGGAAGAGAGAAGAAGCTGTAATACACCACTTCAGCCATAGCTACTCAGAGAAAAGAGAGAGATGGACAAGAGGAAGAGAGAAGAAGCTGTAATACACCACTTCAGCATAGCTACTCAGAGAAAAGAGAGAGAATGGACAAGAGGAAGAGAGAAGAAGCTGTAATACACCACTTCAGCATAGCTACTCAGAGAAAAGAGAGAGATGGACAAGAGGAAGAGAGAAGAAGCTGTAATACACCACTTCAGCATAGCTACTCAGAGAAAAGAGAGAGATGGACAAGAGGAAGAGAGGAAGAAGCTGTAATACACCACTTCAGCATAGCTACTCAGAGAAAAGAGAGAGATGGACAAGAGGAAGAGAGAAGAAGCTGTAATAACCACTTCAGCATAGCTAACTCAGAGGAAAGCAGAGAAGATGAAAGAGAGGAAGACAGAAGAAGCGTGTAATACGACCACTTCAGCATAGCTACTCAGAGAAAAGAGAGAGATGGAACGAGAGGCAAGAAGAGAAGAAGCTGTAATACACACTCAGCATAGCCTACTCAGAGAAAAGAGAGAGGATGAGAGGTAAGATGAGAAGAAGCTGTAATACACCACTTCAGCATGAGCTACTTCAGAGAAAAGAGGAGATGAGAGAGGAAGAGAGAAGAAGCTGTAATACACCACTTCAGCCATAGCTACTCAGAGAAAAGAGAGAGATGGACGAGAGGAAGAGAAAGAAGCTGTAATACACCCACTTCAGCATAAGCTACTCAGAGAAAAGAGAGAGATGGACGAGAGGAAGAGAGAAGAAGCTGTAATACACCACTTCAGCATAGCTACTCAGAGAAAAGAGAGAGATGTGAAACAGGAAGGTCACAGTATGTGCACACACACACACACACTGCCACAAATCCAAACTTGTTTCCTGGACATTACAGAAGTGTGACTTTCAAGAACTTGCACATAACAGTGCATCATGGCAAATATATCACAATCAATCACCGCCTGAGAACAACACCGTATTGTCTGTGTCATTGATATTTCAGTTCTCAAGTATTACAGATATGTTGAGTCTCTAAAGGATTAAGACAGATACTTGTTGAGGAGAGAGATAATTGGGTTTGTAGCAGCAATGCTCATTCCGTTCCACTAGGGGGAACTAGAGAATAGACAACTAGCTCTTGTGAAACTATAACTGTGTGTGTGTGTGTGTGTGTGTGTGAATATGTGTGTGTGTGTGTGTGTGTGTCTGTCTGTGTGTGTGTGTGTGTGTGTGTGTCTCTGTGTGTGTGTGTGTGTGTGTGTGAATATGTGTGTGTGTGTGTGTGTGTGTGTGTGTCTGTCTGTGTGTGTGTGTGTGTGTGTCTCTGTGTGTGTGTGTCTCTGTGTGTGTGTGTGTGTGTGTGTGTGTGCGTGTGTGTGTGTGTGTGTGTGTACATACCTGACTACAGTGTGTGTGCAGACAATAAACTCTGGTTTGGAGTTCCACTGGTGGTAGGTGATGTAGTAGTGTGTTTGGAGCCAGATCCACTGCTGGCCTTTTGTCAAGAATCGGTAGTAACACGATTTCCCTTTCCCAAACTGCATCACTGTAGAGAACAATATAAAGACACACACACACACAAACAAATTCAGTCACAATATAGAAAAAATTAAAGCATCTTATTGCTGATTGCATTTTGATACATCTGGTTTTGGACATGATTCAACTTCCAGGTGACACGCATTAAGTAACGGAGATTCACATGAACCAGAAACCAGACACTTTCAGGTGACACACATACTCATGCAGGAACATGTCACATTTCTAGACAAAGCAAGCTCACTTTCACAACAATATTTTAGACGAGTCTGTAGTGTTACCCCAGTCTTACTTTGCTCACAGATTAGTCGAATGCAAATTAGGCCGTTTCACAAAAAATTGAAGACTGACTCGTATACAGCAGTGACGACATCATCACTTGTTTTTGTTGTGTTTCAATTTAACACTAGTGTTGTTTACTGTTGCTGCAATGTTTTTCACTCTTCACTGAACTTTCCAAGTAAAATGTAACTGCTGAATTCTTCCAAAAGACAAACATTTTATGCTGGGGTAAATGGAGCATAACAATTGGATGCGGTTACTCAGTCGGGTATTTGTTTACTTTTTACTCTACCGTAATCCTGCTTAAGATAGTCAAGAACTAAAATGCCGTGTGATGCAACATATGATTTAGACAACTATCTGAAATCTGACTATTTGTTATATCTAAGCCATAGTCTTGAGTTTTTCTTTGTGAAAGATACTTGCAGTGTAAACATTCTATATGTCTCTGACTCTTACACACACCCACACACACACACACACACACACACAACCACACACACACACACCACACACACCACACACACATTCTGTAGCGAACAAGTTCAATACCCAGTGCTTGCTGATGCCACTGGGAATGGAAAGAGTGCTGTAACTACAGTGAAGTGACCTATTTCAGCAAAATGGAAAAAACAGAGTGAGCGAAAGGGAGCGGGAGGGAGAGAGAGAGAGAGAGAGAGAGAGAGAGCGAGAGAGAGACAGAAAGGGAGTATGTTAGACAGTGAGATAGGGAGAGAGAGGAGAGCGAGAGAGCGAGAGAGAGACAGAAAGAGAGTATGTTAGACAGTGAGATAGGGAGAGAGACAGAGAGAGAGAGAGAAGCGATGGAGAGAGAAGCAGATGGCAGATATCCATATGGTTTGAAACAGCAGCAGAAGCAGAGACACACATGGGAGGAAGGAGAGAGAGAGAGAGAGAGAGGGAGGGAAAGGCACGGAGAGGGTTGATGAAGGGAACAGAAAGATGAGAAGATACAGAGACAGGCATAGGGAAAGAGGGACAGAGGGATAAAGATAGAGAGACAGCATAGGGAGGAAGAGAGGGATAGGGGATAAGATAGAGAACAGGCATTAGGGAAAGAGGGGAGGATAGAGGATAAAGATAGAGAGACAGGCATAGGGAAAGAGGGACAGAGGGATAAAGATAGAGAGACAGGCATAGGGAAAGAGAGGGATAGAGGGATAAAGATAGAGAGACAGGCATAGGGAAAGAGGGGGATAGAGGGATAAAGATAGAGAGACAGGGGAATGAGAAAATCAGAGGGAGATACAGAGTGGGTGAAGAAAAGAGAGAAAGACAGAAAGAAAGACAGATGATCAAAAGAAACCAATAGAGGAAGGGGGACTCACATTGTTTATGACATTCTGCTATGAGCTCCAGGTCATCCACATGATAGTAATCATAGCCGGAGGTGCCCAGGACCTCGAATGGCAGATAGCCTATGATAGGAGAGGCTCTGAGGAGAGAAACAACACACACACACACACACACACACACACACACACACACACACACACACACACACACACACACACACACACACACACACACACACACACACACACACACACACACACACACACACACAGAGGGTGAGACAAACTGGCCCATGAACGTTTCTTCATGATTGTTGTGTTCCTTTCGTCATTTAAGAATAACTTTAACCTAAGCGAATAATGACACTAAAACACATCCACTCCATGCATCCATCCATATGACATGTTTCACCTTTGTGTTTCTAGAGCTCCCTGAGACTCCACACCTTAGACTTAGTGCTGCTGGAGGCAGAGCAGAGGTAAACAGACAAAGGGACTATGATTTCACCTTCTAGAAGACCTTGTATAAGAAAATGCATGATCATAATAATAATAATGGATTTTATTTGTATAGCACACTTTAAAATACAAAGAAATCTCAAGGTGCTTTTATGATCATAAAAAAAATGTATGAATGTGTATGTGTATATGTATTATTTCTATATGTGTCTGTATTTCTAAATGTATATGTATACATTTGCATTCAATCTCGTTCTTTCAGTCTCCAGTCAGTCCTTACACCCACTGCTGGGATTTGCAGCCGCTGGGCTTGTGCAGCCATTTTGACTGAGTGACCTAGTAACCCTTATCAGCTGAAACAAGCTCAG
>NW_024879592.1:62500-82500 GCF_900700415.2 Clupea harengus | reverse complement strand
CACACACACACACACACACACACACACACAAACACACACACACACACACAACGTGGTTATATATAACTAATGTATGATTGAAAACGTCCAGAACAGAAACCAACTGTTGAGAGACAGGAGAATGGCTAAACTGCCAACAACTGCAATGCTGAGGTTTTGAGCCCCTGGGCACCAGTGGAACTCCCGTTGTGTTTCACTAAACGTGCACTGACCCACCATCAGTGCAGATAAAAGTGGATGTTAGTCTGCCTGAGGGGGTGTTCAGCTCACACCTCAGTCAGAGTGACCCCACTGAGGAGACTACAAAAGGCCCACGGATCACAGCTGTGAACACAGCATTGTGGTGAGATGTGGTGTACTTCAATGGCACCATGAACACATATACATGTGAAATTATATTAAACAAATCCAAATACTTTTTAGTTAAACTAGCCTGACTCTATTTGACTTTCTTCACATTTGTCTGTGGCACATTGTTAAATCTGAAGTCTCCATATACAGTATTAATCACATAGTTGGCACATTGATCTAGCATACATTACTCTGTGACACTCAGAACAGAAAAAACACAGTTAGGATATGGGTAAACCGACTCAGCTTCAAAAGCAAACACAGACTTTGACTACTGGGGATTGCACAAGGTATACTTCCTTTTCCCAACAAGGTAAACATCGGTCAATACACCACATTTGACATTTAAATTTGCTTTTTTTTTGCATCACAGAGTGTCTGTAAAAGGCATTGATTTCACGCTGTTTAAACTGGTGCAGGGACTATTGCTGTTGAGATTGATGGGATGAGTTGTTTACGTTATTACAATTTGTTTACCTCCAGCATCAACTGAGTGAATTCTTCATTGCTGAGAAATGAAGGCTTCCAGTCTTGTCTGATTTCACATGAATCTGTTTGAGCAGTGATCTCTGGAGAAGGGAAGGGAAGAGAAGAGAAGAGAAGAGAAGAGAAGAGAAGAGAAGGGAAGAGAAGAGAAGAGAAGAGAAGAGAAGAGAAGGGAAGAGAAGAGAAGAGAAGAGAAGAGAAGAGAAAGGGGGACAATAGAGGAAGGTGATAGGAGGGAAAACAGAAGAGGCCAAACTTAATGTCCACATGTCCACGGCTGGATCTCTACCAGACACAATGGACTCCCACTCAGCCACCCACAAATCAGGTGGTCACTAAAGGACACCTTTACTGATCCTCTTTACTGACCTGATCACCTTTACCGATTAACTCTAAATCTACCGGTCCTGTGGGCTAGCGTAAGGAACTACACCCACTGGCTTTCCTTCCCAAACACATACTTCAAACTGAACTATTTGAAACACTTTGTTGACCATGTAACTGCTTCCACCTGCATTCATACCAAATTCACCAAAGGATGTTTTTTTAGGCATAATACATAAAAAGGTTTGTTCTCGCAGTCTGTGCCTTTTGAAGGTATGGAGAAAAAAGCCTCAGTAACACTGGTCTAGAGTTGCCTTTGTGTTTACACTGTTATTTGGTCTTTGGGTCAAATATTACTCTCTCTACAGTCTGGTGTACACGACTGGGCCGCAACAAACCATTTCACTGTACAGACTCTCAGCTCGATTTATGGAATCAAAAAGTTCATTTGCAATCAGTCTTATCCAGTCCAACTTCTGCATACAAACATCCAGCCCCTCCAGCTCCACACACACACATACACACCCACCCCACAGGCTCTACCTCACACACACACACACACACACACACACACACACACACACACACACACACACACACACACACACACACACACACACACACACACACACACACACACACACACACACACACACCTTTCTGTTTCTGGAGGAAGTCGATGGTCCTCTGCAGGATGGTGGATTTGTCCATCTTGCGGGGATGGCCCTGGCCCTGCAGCATAGTGCACAGCTCCTTGATGAGCACATTGAACTGGTCTCTGCGCTTCTTCTCCGACTTGTTACGGGACGCCCTGGGGTGGGGGGGACGTCAGAGTCAGAAGGACAACAGAGACAGACAGACATACAGACACACAGCAAGAATAGGGGGGTCTGCCTGAAGGTCTAGCTGAGAAGGCTCACCGGAGGCAAACCCTTGACTTGAACCCTGTGCCAAACTATTGACCTGGCCATGTCCTAACCATATTATCGCTGACCAGATAACCACATTCTAGCTCTCTGAACTAGACGTACATGCCCTATCAAACATTTTGGGAGGTACCCTGAGAATTACTGATGGTAGTTGAAACATTGCACAATGGTCATACACTGAACATACACAACCATGACCTTTTAGAACAGTATATGGCATCTGCCAAGACATGTATACAACGTCGATACAATGTCTTACAACGTCGATACAATGTCTTATGACTGAGGGATCAAATGAAGTGTAATCAATATGGGCTACCACAGCACATTCCCATCATCTTCACTCTTTGCCTCAGCTCAGGTGAGGTCCTCAGCTCCCCTGGTTATGTAGTGTGCTTTAGGCCAACCCGTGCTGACCACATAAGTCAAAGCTGATTAGGAGGTCTACTCTAGAGTCTCCATGCTGCTTCGGCACCGAGGTGTCTACTGAGCTTGACCTTGTTGTTTGCAGCAAGAGTCGTTCCATCATGATCCTCCCCTCTCTCTCTCTCCTTCTCTCTCTCTCTCTCTCTCCTTTTCTCTCTCTCTCTCTCACTGCACTCTCTTTCTGAGGTGGGCTGAGACGATACTCATTGTTATTGTTAGTCAGCTTTCACAACGGTGGCCTATTGTGCTGCGTGTGGAATGGAGAGAGGTGTATGTACTGTCACAAATACACATGGGGGGGTTGAGAAGGTATTTTTTCTTTTTAAGGAATAAAGGCAGACAAACACTGCACTTCAAGCACTAAAATCCTCCAATTAGGCTCAGAGAACAAACTCTTCCAACCGGTTTGTAAAACTCCAGCCAACAACCCTACCCGTAAGCGCACACAGCCAACAACCCTACCCATAAGCACATACAGTGGATAAAACAGCTTATTTAGTTATTGGCACATTGATTGATGGTGAGTGGAAATGGAGAACAAATTACTTTATAAAATGAATGATAGTGCTGCACATTCACCTAAATTATGCATGCTGGAAAAAATGAATTAATTAAAAAAATAATTGTACATATGTACTGTATACTTATTTTGTGTTTGAAAAAGCTAATGTTGAGCTTCATTTTTGTTTGATAGTTGCCTATACTTGTATAGGGGAATTCTGTAGAAAAATCCAACTGAACTTCTAGACTAGACTAGACTTCTTCCATACATTAATTCATTAAAAAGCACTGCATTATTTAGATGTAATGGTGTAAAATAAACAAAGCTTTCCTACAGGACATTTTTTTGTTTTTCATTTATTCGTTTTACAGAAACTTTTATAAAAAAAAACAAGAAGTAAAGGCAAGAAGTATGTTTCATCAGCATGTGTGCTCCCAAGGAAACAACCCATGACCTCAGTGATTAGCTGTATCCTACTAGAGATGAACATTAGGAACACATAAATAAATGAATACATTCACGCACAAATACACACACCTTTTTGCTCTGTCTTTCTCATCTTCATCCATAAGATCGTCCACGCAGCTGCTGGTGCTATGAAAAAGAAAATAAAAAAGAAAGAAAGAATAAAAGGAGAGGAGACATTACTTATTTCTGCTGAAAACTAAAATCTTAAATCACCATCTTAAAACACAACAGGCATTGCATCTCGCTGATTGAGTAGCCATTCCTGTAAACTGAATTATCTGTGGACAGCCCCAGGAAGACTAGATACATTTAGCATAAGCTCATGGTTATCTATGGATTTTGGAGCTAATAGATCCCTCTTCTCTCTTCACCAAGAGCTTCTACCCCCGTGCATATGGGTACACATACAGGATATTTCACATTTAAATGGACAGTTCAGCCAAAATCACGAGAATCAAATATTTTCCTCGAATGCACCTCTGAACCACTAATGCGTATTTGGTGGAGACATTTTCTGTTGGCTTTTTCTTGTTGTTGTATGCTAATGTTGTGAACCCTAAACAGATGTTCTGTTGGCTTTTTCTTGTTGTTTCTTGTTGTGAGATTTTGAGCATATATTGTTCATTTTACCAATTTGAATGGCATAATTATTGTCTGCATGTAAGCACCAACAAACGTAGAGAAGGGTCAGCTGTGAAGCAGACTTGTAAATGGTATATGGACACAGTGGAACCCAGCGTACATTTGAATTTGGCTGAACTATACCCTTCAATAGTGGCAAGTGACTGCGCTGAGTGCAATGACAGTACATTATTTAAGAGCCTGGACTTCCTGGGACCTGAGCCTATAACTTGGTGAATGGTGACACAAGCTGAGCAACAGGTGCATGACTCTAGAACCAGACCAGTTAAACAGAAACGGGTCTGAGAAACATGCTTATTGGTGCCAGTAGGGTCCGGTCCTGAAGGTTCTGGAGTGTTTTGACTACGGTTCTGAACACATTCACAGAGTGGTAAGTGGCAATGATTACTTGGAAACCTTCTGAAATTATTACAGGCCCTGTCTTTTTTCATATCACTGAATAAATACTGGTAGGGCTAACACTTTCATAACTCAACGAAAATGTTCTTGCAGTATTTCCAGATCATAAGCTTTTGGGGAACCTTCAGTGGACACACTTGTCCTTCACAGTAGCCATGCTTAGACCCAGATGTGTATGGAATGATGTAATGTTGTGCCGGTGGAGCAGTGACTGATACTCACTCCCATTCCCGCCGGCTTGACGGACACAGGCTACCAAACTCGCTAAGATTGTCCATGCTCACGCCCTCTCCCATCCAGACTCTCGGTTAAGGCTAGCGTGTGCCATTCACGCCGGCTGTGCGGGCACTCGCCTGGAAACAGTGACCTGTATCTCCTCCCTCAAACCTCCGCTCGCTAGCAGGCTAAATGTTAGCCGCTGTCACGTAGCCACGCTATCTGTTAGCCACCAACTGTGCAGGGGGAGGGGGGCTGACACCACTGCGCTTGTGACTGAGCTTGGCAGCTGCGTCTAGTCCACTGACAATCTGTTGCCTGTGTTAGCCTCTATGGTTGACGTGATCACCAGGGTAGCTCCAGAGATCCTCAACAGACTCATGAGAACCTGTGAACAAGAGAGAAAGAGCAGAACAGGTTTAGGAATAAAGTAGACAATTCACCATTGGTTATAAAAAGTATGCTATATAGAAAGTATGAAACTGCATTATTCTAAATCAATCTGATCGAACAAGGCCAGTATTGCATTCACTAATTCATCCAATCATTCGCAGCCGGCAACTGCTCTTTTCATCAATTTAAGTGCAAAGCGCATCAGTGCACACTCAGCATAAAAGGGTTGGCTGTAGTCTTAGACTAAGTAGAGGGTATGGTGACCAGAGCACGTTCATATCGCTCATTCACATGCTTTATGAAGGGCTCAGCAAAGACTGCACTAAAATTAAACATAACTAAATGAATTACTTCATTTTCCCAAAAATGCCAACAGTTTGCCTTGCACTACTTCGTATTGAGTACACAGAACTACAGAGGTCCAATTTCATTGTGTTAACCTCACATATGAAGAAAATATGAACACACAAAAACTATGAAACTGCAAAAACTATAAAACTGCTGAAAAACACTGAAACTACCAGTGGACCAACACAGCAATACAGTGACCCTGTGCCCAGCAACAGCTGTTGTACACTCCTGAAAATATAACCATTTAAAGTGGTTACTGGCAGAAGATGAAAATAAACATTGAAAGCTGCAACATGCAATTTTAATTAGAAAAACTCTTTCTGCATCCTTTAAGTACAGTTACAATAGTAGATGTCTCTGTGACAGACATGAGCTCTGAAACGGAAACATTTTCATTATAAATGAATGAATATTTTGATCATCCAGATCTTTTACAAAGCTGCCTTCTCTACTGAAAAAAAATGAATGTCGCCAGTAGAAATTGAAGTTTATAAGTTAAGTCACAGCAGGTTTTCCTAGATGGAAAGAACCAAAAAGAACAAATACTGTCCTTTCAGATAAAAAAGAGCTGAGGTAATCCCCACCTCCTCCTCCTCCTCCTCCCCCTCCTCCTCCTCCTCCTCCCAAAGAGACAGACAGCACTTCCCACAGGTGACAAGTTCAGCTGGATCTCATTATCTGTGAATATTGATGAGTGGTTTCTCCGCACAGCGATGTGACAGTAGCTGGATGGATGCCATCATTGCAGCAGTGTCCCTTGTCCTAATTTATATTTCAGTGAATCTAGCGCTGTAATTGCATGTTGTTGACCAACACAAACAACTGAGGTCCAAACAATTAAACGGACAAGAAAAGCACGGCTCGGGTTCCATCTTTGTCTGGTCCTTATTGCTTCAAATACCATACCAACTTTTCAAGACAAATTTTCTTTTTCAGCCCTTTCACATTCTGAAAATGTACTGTATCTATATTCTGCTGAAAGTAGCCTACATGGTGACTAATGTTAACCTGAGTTCAGAATACCAAACACTAATTCCCTGTAAGGAATATTATCTCATTGTAAAGAGATGCTAATTCTTCATGTTCCTGCGATGACTATCCAGTTCTTCCAGCTACCATTCACAGCTGTTTGACCACTCTTAATACTGGCAGTGACCAGAAAAGTTCAACCCTGTTCATAGCAAGCGGAAACACCTGGGAAAACCAAGGTTCTTGAGGTTTCCGAAGTGCAGTGGTTGTGCATTTTTCCTGGCAAGATTTGGGCGCACTTGCTCCCTGGAAAGGCCTTGTTTGCTGCTGACCACAACTTTGGGGGGAAGACTGTAATGGCGTTGCCGTGTACTGAACATGAATTTTGCTGAAGCGAAACTGAGGATATGTAAACGGGGGGGGGGGGATTGGCAGGGACTCCAAAGTAAAAAAAAACCTCAGGAGAACAAATGGCTGGTTTCATGTCTTCAGTCTGGCCATCTGCAAACTTGTCAGAGCACATAACTCCCAAATCAATGGCCCTGGATTTGGGCTCGGCTCACACGTCGACTGGAGCAAAGGTTTGTTTTCACTGGCAGTTGTGCTTCTTCCTTTCTTCACTTCCGCGCTTCAAATGCTTCTGGCCATGAACTGTGTTGTCTTTTGACTTCATTTCAGTCAAGTTCAAGGACTGAAGATGCTACAACGCCATACGCATAGGTAGGACACTTCAAAAGGAAATGCTAAAGGAGTACTTTACTCTTACATATATCAGTGAGTTTCAAGCATTCTCATGTGACAAAAACTACAAAAAAACTAAAAATCAAATGTTCCAAACAAACATCTGACTTACTACACCGTGTATAGCAGAACAAACCCTCTCCTTTGTTCTTTCCCATGATGTATTCTCTTTTCTTTACCATTCTTAGACACCCTCTCTCTTCATGTGTGCAGTGTTACTGTATTATCTTCTTTTAAATGTGGTGACACGTGTGATCTTTCTCAAACACTTCGTCCTGCGTGGGACTCACTCCTCCCAGATAGACAGAAGGAAACAGGACGAGAAGAGGACAAACACGGGCTATTGGGCTGTGTGTGAGACTTGAGACATCATAGGAAATACTCAACAGCCCTTGCGTGCTTATCTGAATAACAACAACATCATTTTTATAACTAAAACACTCCCTGGCATGGACAAACTATATTCTAACTATATACCTGTTACTTAACCTGTGTTTATTTGTTTTAAATGTCTTGAAAATGGTCACCTAGTTGACAATTGGCAAATATTTGTTAGCCTGACTGATAATTGACAATGTGTTGTTTGCTATAATTAGTCAGGGCTGTGATATAAATGCATATCAACCCATTGAATAGAAGGCAATAGGAGGCGTGAGTGTGCTAGCCTTGCTCTATTAGCACCTGTGCCACAGCATCAAGGCAGCATTAGCAGAGGACTAAAGAATCATTACATGCAAGCAGACTGCCAGTGACCTAGAAACATCCTGGAGGCAGAAACAGCTCTTTTGATAACGCCACACAACAGAGTGTGAGAGAGGGGAGGAATATATGGGGGGGGGGGGGGAGTGGGCAGCAAGAATATGATAAAGAAAGCAGAGAGAGCGCACAGCAGAGTCAAGAACAGCAGGGTGTGAATGTATCTGCTGAAGAAAGAAGAAAAGGTGATAGAAGGAAAAAAAGGCATTTATGCTTGTGTGTGTGTGTGTGTGTGTGTGTGTGTGTGTGTGTGTGTGTGTTTGCCTGCGTGCGTGCGTGCGTGCGTGCGTGCGTGTGTGTGTGTGTGTGTGTGTGTGTGTGTGTGTGTGTGTGTGTGTGTGTGTGTGTGTGTGTGTGTGTGTGTGTGTGTGTGTGCTTGTGTGTGTGTGTGTGTGTGTGTGTGTGTGTGTGCTTGTGTGTGTGTGTGTGTGTGTGTGCTTGTGTGTGTGTGTGTGTGTGTGTGTGTGTGTGTGTGTGTGTGTGTGTGTGTGTGTGCTTGTGTGTGTGTGTGTGTGTGTGTGTGTGTGTGTGTGTGTGTGTGTGTGTGTGTGTGTGTGTGTCTGTGTCTGTGTCTGTGTCTGTGTGTCTGTGTGTGTGTGTGTGTGTGTGTGTGTGTGTGTGTGTGTGTGTGTGTGTGTCTGTGTGTGTGTGTGTGTGTGTGTGTGTGTGTGTGTGTGTGTGTCTGAATGTGAAAGACTATAATAGTAAGATTGGAAGAGTAAGAGCCAGAGAACACAGAAGTGTGAATGTATGTGATGAAGGGACAAAATAAGGAGAGCATATATAGTGTGTGTGTGTGTGTGTGTGTGTGTGTGTGTGTTTGCCTGCGTGCGTGCGTGTGTGTTTGCCTGCGTGCGTGCGTGCGTGCATGTGTGTGTGTTTGCCTGCGTGCGTGTGTGTGTGTGTGTGTGTGTGTGTGTTTGCCTGCGTGCGTGTGTGCGTGTGTGTGTGTGTGTGTGTGTGTGTGTGTGTGTGTGTGTGTGTCTGCGTGCGTGTGTGTGTGTGTGTGTGTGTGTCAAAAAAGGGTAGAAATATGATAGTGCTGATGAGATTCAGAAATGAGATTTTCATGAAGTTGACAAGAGTGTGTGCATTTAAAGCAGCAATAAGGAGTTCTGTTCCAAAATTAGCAAGCTAACTACCTAAAAGGCATGCAAAAACCTTGAAAACACCACCAACAGCCCAGTTGACACTGATAGAAGCTTGCCAACACACTAACGGTTGTCTTTTGGCAGAATAGCTGGCAATGTCATGCTGTGACAGATTGTCTTCCATTTTTGCAGGGTATTCCAGCCCGCTACACAGAACTACACTGTGCATATCCTGGATGGCTAGTGGGGAAGACACAGGTGTTTATCTGTCCTTCACACATGACCATATGCTAGCAAAATGAATTTGAGGATGGTACCAAAACAAATTGCTTATAAAACCACACCTCAAAAAGTGTCAAATTCTTGCATAGTGTTACTTTAACATTAAGGGAGAAAGAAAAAGAAAGATAAATAGATAAGACAGACAGACAGCGAGAGAAAAGAAAGAATGAAATAAAGAAAAGCATCCATGTGTGTCCTCCATATTGGTTTGTGTAATGAATGTTCCGGAAGCGTTGCAGCCAGGAGTAACAGCACTTCGAACAGAAACAGCTTTTTCATTATTTATACAAACATGGAAGCTCACTTGGAAAGTCATCCGACTAGGGCAGCTCTGGAAACGGCACCGACACGCAGTAGATCAGCTTACATTATCAATGAAAGAAGCCAAGCACTGAAACACAAACAACAAAAAAACAAACCTAACTCAACAACAAAAAGAAATACATAAACAAATAAATAGATAGGTAAATAGATGGATAGATAAATCAAAGTAATGGATGAATGAATAAATAATGTCTTCATGGAAATCGGCCATCTTACAGCATCCGGTCATTTTGCATCAACAAGTAATATTTTTTAAATGTTGCCACCGTTTTGGGAAAATGTAGCTGCTGTGTTCCTGGCAACCATGACAACATGAAATAGCAGTGATGAAAATAGTGGCTGACCCAGCAACATCACAGAGACACTGAGGTTAAGTGAGACTTATGAAATGACCTCTTTACCTTCCCTGCCTCCTGCCTCCTGCCTCCTGTTCCTGGGGCTGACACCTGCCTGTGTATGTGCTTCCTTCCTACCTTCCTACCTCTCAAACATGTTCATTTGCATCCACTTGATTCCTTCAGCCAGAGTATCATGGTGTCTTATGCTTCAGTAATACTAGCACTGGACCCATTCGCTTCCTTTGATGGCTGGCAGACGAAAACCTGCCCCGGGGCCAGCTAATGTTTGGGCTTGCTAAGACAGTTAAGGACAGGACTGAATACAGTTCTTCGTACAATCATCCTCCCCAAGTCCAACATTTAAGCCTGTCTGAACTGAAGGGTAGTCATCCTTTCTTTTTTCCACAAAGACAACACTCTCAGCAAACCAGGGCTAAGGTCACCACAGCCAAATACCTCAGACAAATGTCTCAAACAACCTCCAAACAGGAAAAGTTGCGTAATTTAAACATTGGTGGATGTTCATTGAATAGGCATTGAAGCAGCATTGAAGGGCAACATCTCTCTCTGATCTCTAACAAAAGCTTTTTTCTCAATACTGTGACAAGAAATGTGATAAATCAGTGTGTCGTTCTAGAAAAGGAAACTCTGTTTCATGTTCATGTTCTGCTTCACGCTCATGAAGACCCACACAAGCAGCATTAAATGGCCCTAGAAGAGGCAAAAGCCCTCGCCATCTCACTTCATTAATTCAAATACTCTTCACATTGTTCCACGAGGCATAATTGTCTAAATCCCTCTCTGTTTGGTCCTCTTTCCATCCTTTCCAGACTACTTCCAATTAGACAGAAGTAAACGATCATGGATGAACAGACAGAAGTAAACGATCGTGGATGAACTCATCCTGTAGTGGAATTCCACTGCATCAAAGTTTCCTACAATCTGCATGGCTGGAAAAGAACATCATCATCACCATCACCATCATCATCATCATCATCACACTCTCCTCCTCCTCCTCCTCTCTTCCTTCTCATCTCTGATTGAGTTGAACATGGGGGTTTGCAGACTGGAAACATTCCTCGGAGCGTCTCTGTTTGCGGACTTGTAATTGTGACAGCTCGGCGGCTCAGTGGCCCCTTTTCCGATCATTAGCCATCGTCTGGCGTGTCCACCAGGCTGTAGCTTTCCACTGGACCACAGCCCAAAGTCTATTACACACATCATGCAATTAGGTTTAATAGAAAAAAACACATTACATGTGTCTGTACTGGTGCTCGTAACACCGCTAGCAACAAGTCCATGCATCGTCATCAAGGGCACTTTATCTATGAATAGATGATGATGAACTACAAGCAAACAGTAATGGTGAAAAGATCTGACACATCAACTAATACGGCCTTGTGCTTTCTGTGGGTACTCAATGCTGCTTAGGTTTCCATGCTAGCATTCGAAGGGACAAGCACACAGTTGAAGAGCTGTTTCCATGTGTTTGTACTGGTAGTCATAATATCACCGGCTACAGAGCACGGATCACTGTGAAGCTCACTCCCACTGATAGAAGGAGAGCTGACAATCGATCCCACCAACTACAGACGACGGAAGAGATTCAACACTTCAACAGCTATTGCCCAGCGCTTCTGATATGTTTCACTGCAGTTGGGTTTTCCTGGTTAGGATGAGAACTAGACTAGACTCACCAAATACATGAGAAAGAAATCAAATGGACCTAACTTCTTGGTCAAGTGGAACTCATGTCATGGTAGATCCATCACAGGTTACGGTTCTTCTGAACTCTGGCAGGCTGCGTGGTGCTTCCTCGTATATTCATGTTGTCTTCAGTGTGCAAGCTTCAGGTCTAATTAAACTCTGTGTGCCAGTATGGGGAAGTCTTTTTCTACATGGCAACGCTTTACGCCACACCTCCGTCCCCGGATCAGACGAGAACCTACTCTGTGCCAGATCAGGCCTAGATGTGTTCCACATTTAATACCACTCAACCAAACACACATACACACACACACAGAAAGAGAGATAGAAAGAGAGAGAAAAAACCCAAAAATAAATACAATTCTGGGTAATAAATAAACAAATTTAAACTATTTCGTCTTTAAACTTCTCTTGCCGGAACCATGACCAGTTCTAGCTTCTGTCACAGATGGCCTCATTCCTCTCTCAGCACCGTCACAATCATTTTGAAAAGCCAGTTTCTCTCTTTTTTTGTTGCATCTTTGCATAATTTCAGAGAGCTGACAAACTATTTTCTCATCTGCAGGGGAGCGGAAACCTTTTCCTGACCCACATTTGCACATAGTCATAATGAGTTTCCATTACTGCACATGCTGGCGAGGCATTAGCCATCAAGGACACTGCCTTTGTCGCACACAATGTACAGCATTTGAGCAAATCATCCCATTCAGAGCACACTGTTCATAGTGCTGTGGGCAAACACGGAAGTCATAAATGTTCACGCGGATGTTCAACTGATGTTTTTGTATGAAGACCTTCTCCTGGTTCCAAAAGGTACATTTTGTTATAATATTATTGCATGTGTGGGTCACAGAGAAGGTTCCTTTCCAAGAACAATGAGTGTTCGCCATTGTTTTCGTTGTTATTCATCACTACTCTGATGAATTTAAGCACCATTCATCGAATGACTACCGCAGGGAGAACAGGTTTCATGGCACTGAGAGCCAAAGTAGTGCTTGCCATATTGCTATGATTATCATAGTTTTCTAATGACCATGGCAGCACATTCTATCTATGTGTCTGCACATGCAAGTATGGCTCTTGTTTGATGGCCATTTTGATTGGCTAACATTAAGAATTGAACCTCCACCAACTTGCCTGACACCAACCTTAAATGACCCAACACCACACCCATAAGGTTCTTTAAACAAGTCCTTACATGCATCTAAGCAGACACGTATTGTATAGTGTTAACTACATTTGAACTAAACTCAAGAGAGAACTTCAGCTTAGCATGTTCTGGCAACATCGATCACAGCATATTTTCTATTCACAAGCCGTTTTCTTTTTGGTGTCATTCATTTTTATCAGTTTGTTCACAAACAATATTTGTGTTCTCTAGGGTGGCCATATTAGTCAGCCATGGCCCAGCCCAATCTATTCCCCGTCGATGCCATATTGGTTGACCATGAGGAGTGGCCACTCACTGTGTAGCATTCTGCCAGCCTTCCCCGATCCCAGCTGATCATTGGCGCCAATGCCAGAATCACATACAGAACCAAACACATACAACTGTGAAGGGAAGAGAAAAAAAAAGGGATGTTTTTCTCGCAGAGGAGAAGCTTCAAGGTGAGGTGATGTGAGAGGCTTGTCTAATTTGTAAATGTGTCTGCATTCAACAGAGTGTGTCTTTTCAGTAGAATTTCTGCTTAGGCTATACGTATGAAACACGGAGAGCGCCTTATCTATGACATACAAAGAGAGAATGGAAAATAACACAAGTGAGTTGTCAAACTCAGCAGGCACTCAATAAGCAAAAGCTTGAGCTCACAAGAACAATTCCTCTTCCATATAATGAGACTGTCATTACTACGAGATGTATTTTCCTCCACTTTACCTGTTCCAAAAATAGTAGGACCTGGATTTGTTTCTCTTACTAACTTACTCATCTCCAATTTTGAATTTTTGTGCCTCACTGCTTGCACCAGAAACCATGTTGTATTATATGTTTAGAAACAATATTGCTAAATTGACCATAAGAAACCAAGTAAACCAAGACTTCCCAGCATTCTGTTGAGCAGGTTGTGAAAGGAGCATGTCAGCCCTGGTCTTTACTGACACACTGACACACTGACAAATGCTTGTGTGTGTTTGTCTGTGAGTGTGTGTGTGTGTGGGTGTTTGGGTGTGCGTGTTATGTTGTGTTCTAAGGGTGTGTCTTACAACCCGTCATTTGTGTGGCGCATTAACCCAGTTCTATCACTCTGACCATGAGGCACGACATGAAACATCCAGAGAACGTTAGAGAAACGTTAAAGGGCCATCGGAGGAAAGCGCCTCAACCACATGAAGGCTCACACAACAACCAGAGACCGTGCCAAGATGACAGGATTTCTCTCTCTCTCTCTCTCTCTATCTCTCTCTCACACTCTCTCTCTCTCTCTCTCACTCTTTTTCTGCCTCTTAAGAGGAGAATCAAATGAACTTTGCTACCCACAGCAACCACCCCTCTTCACCACCCCCACACTTTTCTCTTTTCTTTCTTTTCACAGCAGAACAGAGGCCTGCGAGGGTCACTCTGCATCTCCTTCTAGCAGAGAGGACGCAAGATCAACACAAAAACATGACCTGAAATTAGACCTCTGCTTCTATAGAGGTGTCCCCTTTGTTTTCTTTCTGTCATAAAGCAGATGAGGACACGGAGCGAGCCATTCTAAGGACAATTCTACTGGACCAACCTCCACCAAATAAATGTGTTCTTCATGATATATAAAGTTAATTGCAGTATCTGTTGTTTGCCATTTATGTGTGGTGAACATCACGCTGCTAAGGCTTTGTCACTTCACATCAATGGCAAATCTGATTGATACATGTCCTCTCAAATCAAAATATCAGTAAAAGAGGATTTCCCATCTTTTTTACAGATTTATATACGCTGTACTTTAGAAAGAAAGAAAGTCTGTTTGTTTTGCCAAAGCACAATATAAATGCCACAAAATGTTCCCTTGGAAGTATTGAGAAACGAGGAATTTATGGTGTTTTATCTACGGTAGTCAAAATGCCCCCACATGGGTTGCACTTGTTATCATGTAAATCCATTGATAAAAGGGCATGTTAATGACGATGGTTAAATAACTGTAGTTTCTTTAATCATGAGGCTATAGAAATCTTTTTTTTTTGTTTTGTTACTTTACTAAGATGCGTAGTGATTTTTGCAGTCTGTGCTAATTAAATAAGTGTTTTTATTACTTTCTACATAAAAATGTAAAAATGTTTTATTTTATGGAAGCCCTGATGTGAGACATGTTTATGGCCTGGAAACACAGAGTTGTCCAGTTGCACTCACACCCAGGCCAGCGTAAATGTAAACATGCACTCCACGAAACACACACACACACACACACACATACAGAGGGGGGGAAAACAGGCACCAAACTCAAGTTCAAGATCATGACCAGTGCCTGCATACCTTCCTGACACAGATACTCATGTTGAAACAGCCTCTCTCTCTCTCTCTCTCTCTCTCTCTCTGTCACACACACCCACCCACACCCACACACACACACACACACACACACACACACACACACACACACACACACACACACAAAAACAAGGTCAGTTGGGCCTCTTGCATTCAGCAGTGACAAGTTCAACAGGTTCAATTTTAGACTAATGCTTTAGAGCATACATTAACCACAAACACATAGGCCTCACACAAGATCCCCCCACCCACATCCACATCCACATACATGCTGTGGGAGTTACAAAAATACTTCATTAAACATGAATTGAAATTATAAATAATAACAAAACAATAGCTAATAAATGATAATAGAATCAAAATCATTGTGTAGCGAAAGTACAGAAGTGTTAACCTCTAAAAAAGTTAAATTAATTATTTTTCACTGTGGCCTTGCAACCAAAATATGAATCTTTTCAGTGTTGTCAAGCCCTGAAGCCTTTCTGCTATATGCAGCCAAGACCGTACATTCTTGTCTTAAATCCGTTCTGCAGAAAACCTGTTTTTCAAGTAGATCTGTATATAGAAGTAAAACAAAAACCCTTCAAATTGAATGCATTTTCATCAATGGAGTTATTTTCAAACCAGATGCTACACGCTAAGAAACAAGGTGTCCCCAGAGAGGCACTGACTTTGCTGTAGATAAATGGTTCTAAAACCATTTAGTGACAAAAAGATATTTCTATATCTATGAGGAAAACAAAGAAATGTACTCACTATTCTTTTTTCTGAGAAGATATATGCTGTATCCCGACTGGCTCCGAGTAGAAGTCTTTTTTCATACAGATTACCATGTGTGCAAAAGCCTTTTTCCAAACCAAGTTAATGTTTAAATGTATACCTCCCTGACTATCTTCTTCCCCCTTGAGGCCTTCTGCTGGAGTAATGTATTAAACAGCACTTGTAAAGGTACGTTATCAGTCATATGGCCCCTTGGCCCCTTGGCCCCTGTTTGTTTCACACTACACCACCATTTGTAAGTCATTCTGGCCAAAAACGTCTGCTGAGTGAACACACTTGAAGGTAAACATCGCACCAGCCACAAAATACAACTGCAACCTAGCAACTCTGTGCCACTAAAGCTGTCTGCAGAGAATCGGAGTCAAAAAGCAACAACAATATGATCAACCACATACTTCTATCATCCTTGTCAGATTCAAGAGTATTGATCACACCAGTGGTTTCCAAACTTTACAAGACCCCCTTTTGACAATAACAACCCCCCCCCCCCCAGCAGCCCTCGGGGGCCCACCTCATACTATGGGAACCACTTAAACTACCGTACAGCGGATTCTCTCAGTGACCTTTGAAACTGCCGCCCAGAGGACCCTCTTTCCAGGAAAACTAGATCACTGTCCCACACAGACACATCAGCGCCATCCTGGCTATTCTGCAGCAGGCACGCATTCAGCTGCCAGCTACCTGTTTATTCTCTCGCGGTGCCAGCTGCCACTCAATTGTACCTGAGTGTGCACAAACACTGGGCACCATCTGACCACAGCTAACTGTAAAGGGGGTGGTTCACACCTCACAGTAACCAAACCCACAGTCTCGGGGCAAAGCAGCCAGTGCGGCAAAGTGGCAGGAGACAAGAGGTGAATGGTGTTTGCGTGTTCTGTGGTGCACAGACCACAACCAGTAAGGGCTAGGATGACATGGTGTCAGAGATTCAGCAGCCCAGATAGTACAGAAAGTGTATACAGACATATAAGGACGTATTTCCTCTCGACAGCACATACAAGAGAGATTTATAGATAAGAGGAAGCATGTTACTGCACCACCACACCCACCGCACACACACACACACACACACACACACACCCACACACACACACACACACACACACACCCACACCCACACACACATACACACACCCACACACACACACCCACACACACACACACACACACCCACACACCCACACACACCCACACACCCACACACACACACCACACTAAGAGATGTGCAGGGGCACCATAACAGGACCTATAGTTTGACATGAGTAACATGCACCTCTTCTTTCTCCTACCCTGGGGGTTTTCTCCCCCTGAAACCCAGTCCTGTAGTCTTAAAATGAAGCACAATTTCTGTAACTGCATTCAAAAACTCCAGCATGTGACAAGAACGACTTAACCACCTCATTCATTCAAATGACGGTAAAGGTAAACACACTCATGAGCTGACCCTAGTGGTCAGCTTAGCCTAAGGGTTCAAGAGGTTTTGGGGTTAGTCACAAGGCCTCACAACGTTCATTCATACATAAAGTGGGGCGACAGTGGTACAGTGGTAGAGAAGTCGTTTAGTAATCAGAAGGTTGCTAGTTCGATTCCCTAATTGCCTAACCCCTAATTGCTCCTGATGTGCAGTGTGCCATCAGTGTAAATGTGAAATGTGTATACATCCTTGTAAGTCGCACATATGTAAGTCGCTTTGGATAAAAGCGTCTGCTAAATGACTAAATGTAAATGTACACAAAGCATTCATTTCCAAAACATGATGATTTTGCCCTACATTTGAAAGGCAACAGTAGATTGGTAGCATGTAGCATGTAGCATGCATAGATATGCCATGGGCAAATGCACAGGAAGTCCGCCTCCCATATGTTAGTTCCTCAAAGATAGGTGGCTTGTGACCCATATTGCATCATACAGATACTGGCCATGTTTAGAGTGAATGTGTTTTAAAGAAATGTTTACCTCCCTGATCTATACTGCATGCTCATAATAGTGTGTTAACCTCCCTGATCTATACTGCATGCTCATAATAGTGTGTTTACCTCCCTGATCTATACTGCATGCTCATAATAGTGTGTTAACCTCCCTGATCTAGTATACTGCATGCTCATAATAGTGTGTTTTTTGTGACTCTTTCCACGCCTGAAATAGGGACTGGTCCCACGCCAAGTGTTGATTTCATCCTGGTTATCCCAAACTAACTCACTGTGATAGGCTCCAGCCAAAAGGCTAGCATACCTGGACATCTTGTACGAGTGCTGCCTTGTGTTCCTGGAAATGTCACACTCAAAAGCTAAATGCTCTCAATCTGACACAAAGTCCAACAAGACTGAACCCCTCCATCATGGGCGGTGTGCACTGGAGAGACTGAGCTCCATCATGGGCGGTGTGCACCGGACAGACTGAACCCTCTGTTACTGGTGCAATTGAACATGTTGGTAAGTAATGTGTGCTTCTTTTCAAGAGTAAATCACCACTGCTTGCAGACAACAGTTGACTGTGGAGCGGGCATTTTCCTGCTCAGGCCCAGAACTGTTCTGGAGTAAGCAGAGCCGGTCCAGATGCATGTGTTATGCGGGCCTCTAGGCAGTGTGTTTATCACACTCCTGCTAGTTTGGGTTTTCACCTGACTATTCTAACATATTTCAGTGATATGCAGTATTTTGGAAGCAGGAAGAGAGAGATAGAGAGAGAGAGAGAGAGAGAGAGAGAGAGAGAGAGGGGGGCAGGGAAGGGACAGAGTCTGGAAGGAACAAAGAAAGGAATTAACTGGGTATAAAATGAAAACAAAGATTCAAGAACTGCTCCTGGGAACATTCAAAGGGAGCCTTGCCCCTGATCAAGGTCAGAGACTATCAGGCCAAGGGAGCCAGCGTTAGGGTCAGTCCACACTCCAGCTTTAGATCCGATGCCAAAAGAGGCATTCATTATCAGAGCAATCCGTACGGTACTGAGCAATAAAAGCACAGGCACGTGAAGCCTGAGACAAACACAATAAAGTGTGCATGTGTGTGTGAGCACACGCCAGAGAAAGGATAAGCAGCAGCAGAGGAAGAGGGAATGTGTGTGTGAGAAAGACACACACACTGATACAGAACACACACACACACACACACACACACACACACACACACAGGAGAGCAGAGGAAGAGGGAATGTGTGCTTGTGTGTGTGTGTGTGTGTGTGTGTGTGTGTGTGTGTGTGTGTGTGTGTGTGTGTGTGTGAGAAAGACAGCGTCTGCTCCTGTGTATGAGGCACAAACAGAGAGGGGAGAGAGAACTGCCCGAGGAGTTTTACTCAATCCGTTTCAAGTGAGGAAATGATTGCGTCACACTTTGACATTCTACTCTATTGACATAAGGTGTGGGTCATTTTGTTAAAATGTATAGATTTATGGTAAAGGGCTTTATGTGTGTTTGAAAGGGGTTTGATTTATGTTGAAGAAAAACGTCAGCAAGCACTCCAAAGTAATAACACAGCACAAATGCATATTTTAACTCAGTCTTTCTCAATTACACAAATGTTCATTATTCAAAAATAAGATCGCTGCAACATTCCTGTAGAGTTGCTCAAAACCAAAACAATTCTCTCCGAGGCCAATCATAGTGACCCAATTAAGAGTGCATTCCAAGATTTTTAAGTAGGCTATGATTTCCAAACTACAGTTCAGTTTCGGGTTCTGTTTCCTGCACAAGAGAAGTGAGAGGCATAACTCTTCTCTTCGTGGGAAATATGGATTTTCTGCGCTGTCATCTAGCTCCTGGTAAAATTATCAACTTAAAGAAACAGCCTCCCGCGGCAACATCAAGCGAGCCGCCTAGGGTGACCCATCGTGGAAACTGACCCGTAATTAAACAATTCCAGCGATCAACAATTGCCTCCCTATACCACATATATAGCCTAGAATTTAGTTGCTTGATGTTTGCGATACAAACTGAATGAGAGACGAGGGCATTTCATGCAATGCATGCCAACAGCCGTATATAATTCATTTTTTATCACGACGTTTTATGCCAGAATAAACCTACCTATCATAACCTACCTGAAATTAAGGACTTCGGTTCTCTT
>NW_024879592.1:0-57500 GCF_900700415.2 Clupea harengus | reverse complement strand
ATTTTTAACGCCCTCCAATCACAAAAAGGAACACTTGTACGATAACGTCCTCTCCAACCTGCCTCAGCCTTGTTATCAGAAAGATACATTTAGTTAGCCATGCTGACTCACTGCCACGCCAGTGGAGAAGGAGACGTGTCGTCAAAAAAAAAATCAAGTAGTGAGTTGAAAATGTCTACCATATCTCAGAATCAGAATCAGAATCAGGTTTTATTGGCCAAGTAAGTTTGCACAAACAAGGAATTTGACTTGGTAAAGTGACTCTCAGTGTGCTTACACAAAATATACAACACAATACAATACAATACAATACAATACAATACAATACAAACAAACAAACAGTGCAACAGTGCAATGGACTAAGGAGTTTAAGGATTACTGAAGGCCGTACAAATAAACAAAAACATAAAAAGCACAAGATGTAGCAGGTGGCTTTTTTGCTAAAACTACATTGATGAATTACGGCAGTGTATGGTGAATTATGGCAGTGTATGGTGAATTATGGCAGTGTATGGGTGTATGGTGAATTATGGCAGTGTATGGGTGTATGGTGAATTATGGCAGTGTATGGGTGTATGGTGAATTATGGCAGTGTATGGGTGTATGGTGAATTATGGCAGTGTATGGGTGTATGGTGAATTATGGCAGTGTATGGGTGTATGGTGAATTATGGCAGTGTATGGGTGTATGGTGAATTATGGCAGTGTATGGGTGTATGGTGAATTATGGCAGTGTATGGGTGTATGGTGAATTATGGCAGTGTATTGGTGTATGGTGTAAAAGATGTGATAGTTATCTAATGCCTCATGGGACCGTGTTGAACTGGCAAATGGGATTTTCACTACAGGAGATGAAAGATAATTTCCTTCGGCACAACAATGAAAAACATATTTTGTGGGATATTCTTGTATTTAATGATAGATAAAAAGGCACAAACTAATTAAACCTTGTCGAAGACCATAATTAAGATGACCTGCTTTTCATTTAACACTGTGCCACTTTTTGTCACGTTAAAAAACACTGATAACTGATAATTAAACCGGAGGCTCACAGGCAGACAGAAAGGGGGTCAGCTGACTGATCTCTACATCAACAAATACACTGTGCCGTTTGCATTTAACATCATAAGGCTCACACAAATAAGGCTCACACAAATATCAGAAAGCATTCAAGTGCTTTAAACTCTGCAAAAAGGCTGACGAATTACACTTCTTTAAGAGCAATTAGTTGATGAGGAAATGACTTAAATCATACTATTACAGTGAAACATGAAACAATGTAACAAACCGTATACAACTGCGTACTACTGCACAATGACACGCGTGGCAGTTCCAAACAACTATGTTATAAAATGCATACACCCGTACCCACACCCACACCCACACAAATGTACATATGTAGTTTTTGCTGATGTCATTCCCCTCAGTGTGAATGAGTGAGAGCAGGGAGGGGGGCCTGTGTGGCTCTCGTCATGTCCCATTCACACACACATCTGAGAGGAGTTCAAGCCCAGGTGAATGCTGGGACCTGGTCTGACATGAGCCTGCAGGCCTATACAGGTTCCACTGGCTGCTCTGCTCTGCTCTCTTCGCTCTGCTCTCTTCGCTCTGCCTGCCCAGAGGCGTGGATGGCCAGCCCGAGGCCATCGAGTCGGAGGTTGATGTATGATTCATAAAGATTAACATAACATTTTTCTGCATTATTCAGCAACCGCCTACGTGAGATTACTTCCCCTCCAATATGTAGGTCAGACGATTGGATAATGGGATGACACTCTGGTTGGTTTGTAAAATGAGAGAGACAAAGAAAAAGCTCTCTCTCTCTCTCTCTCTCTCTCTCTCTCTCTCTCTCTCTCTCTCTCTCTCTCTCTCTCTCTCTCTCTCTCTGTCTCTCTCTCTCTGTCTCTCTCTCTCTGTCTCTCTGTCTCTCTCTCTGTCTCTCTCTCTTTCTCTCTCTCTCTGTCTCTGTCTCTCTCTCTGTCTCTCTCTCTCTCTCTCTCTCTCTGTGCTCTATTGCCTTCGGCTCTGGGTCATTTGAATATCTTCGAAGAGAGAGCATGTACTGTACTCGTGACGAGCGCATGAGCGGCGTGTTGCTCCTGATGCCAGGGGTGCAGAAGCGGTGATGTCACGGCGACTCATGATTCACTCTCCGTAGGTGACAACGAGGGTGCAGAGCTCACCTTCTCCCTAAGCATT
Organism: Clupea harengus; assembly: GCF_900700415.2. NCBI lineage: Eukaryota > Metazoa > Chordata > Actinopteri > Clupeiformes > Clupeidae > Clupea > Clupea harengus. The sequence goes on along the minus strand of NW_024879592.1, from coordinate 55,302 downwards.
ACCATGGTAACGCTTGTGTCTCTGTGTGTGCATAAAACATTTTCCTGTTGCAAATCATGCAAGTCTCGAACTCTGTCACACAATGAACTGGCGTGCTGCTGTTTACGTGGGGTACGTCTACCAAAAACGATTGAACCTATCCCATAATAAGGCCTTGCTCCAGGCAAACATCATAACTCACGCCTAAGCCATAACGACATCTCAAGCTGTTCCGCATGATCAGGCAGCAATGTGATGACTTCTGACGTGCCTTACGCTCACTCATCCCAAGATAACATCAGGATGCCTGCACTGCCCGCTCTTACCCAAACATGAGGCACAGCGCATTGGGTTGACAGGTTTCTGTTAACCCTGTTCTCCACAGCTAGGTCATGAAGTCAGGAGGTGAACTGTATTTTTTTTTGGGTGTGTTTGACGCAGAGACCCATGACACTCATGAAACTGCAGGTTAAGAGAGAGGAAGCATTCCTATCAAGATGAGAGTACATGGCTGTCATACTACGAATACTCCACATCCATAAAGGTCAGGGACGTCAGCAGGTGTTCATGTGCCGTACTGAATATACTGATACATATATTTATATGTATATATATATGCTATATGTGTATATACGTTATCTTTCTCTCCCATCATACTATAGCAAATCTACACAGAATGCTGACTTTAGAACTAGAAAGATTAGAATCCTGCAAGGTGAACCTATGACTTATGCTGGATCATATCTTGTTTTGACTGAAACAGCTTATCAGGAAAAAAATAATAAAGTACTGAAAATGCCCACCTGGCTGAAGTCCATCTAGGGGGCCCTTTTGCTGAGAAACGTTTTTCCAAGGAAAATGTCTTCAATGGCTATTATCATTATTAGTGCCCATTTTGCCATTCTGCCAAAGCAGTTTGAAGTTTTATAGTCTCTTAATCAAACACGTTGGCCTTGGCATAAGCATTCTTTATCTGGTGAAGCACTGACCAGACACTGACCACAGATCAGCTCTTTCCACTTGGATTAGATTTAGAAATGATACAACCACTTAGTCCAACATCTGTCATTCACATCATGTTAATTTACCATTTCTGTTTTCATGATGTTCAGCATACTCTCATGTTGAAGCTATGTTAGACAGAGATGTTCTCCTGTCAGTTTGATTTAGTTTACTGATGTGACGTGAGCAGTTTGACTCATAGGCTTCATATGGACTGGCATACACAGGCACAAAGTGTGCAGAATACACAGGCACAAAGTGTGCAGAATACACAGGCACAAAGTGTGCAGAATACACAGGCACAAAGTGTGCAGAATACACAGGCACAAAGTGCAATGCGTCTTTCAGGAATCTTGTCACACTATTCTGCACTATTCTGCACACTTTGTATTCTGCGCATACGACAAAACAAATATATAAAGCCTATGAGTCAAACTGCTCATGCCACATCAGTAAACTAAATCAAACTGACAGGAGAACATCTCTGTCTAACATAGCTTCAACATGAGAGTATGCTTCTATCATACGTATATATATATACAGTATAAATAGGCTTATATATAAGATAAGCTACCAATATTTCATCATATGATATAATATCATATCATATATAAGGTTCCAATATTTGCCTCAGTCTGTGTTCAAAGCTATTAAATTAAGCCTGAGAAAGGATTTATTGAAACCCATACAAGTCAATATATCAAATTGATTTTTTTGTAATTAAAGCAGCCTCTGGTTGCAAAAAAAAATAAAAGAGTAGCAGTGGTGTTGATGTGAATTGGTGACTTTAACAAATCACCATATCTTACGACCAGGGGCATAAACACATACAAGTAAATAATTGATTAAAGCTTTCAAAATGGCCTCAGCCTTAATTTCATTAATATTAAAAGAACTCAAATGATTTCCACTGCCTATTTCCACTCTTCATTTCACCATATATGTAGAAAGAGAGCAGAGGAGAGAAAAAATTACATTAGCTGGTTATGGTTTTCAGGACGACGAGTTTCTGACAGGTCTCAAACACTGAACAGCCTGCTGGGGGGGGGGGGGGGGGAGCAGAAGGCTGAGATTAATCAAACCTGATTCATAATATTACCCTCTGCTGTTTTCGAGATTGGAAAGGACATTATCTCCTGCAGCTTTTTTGCAATGCACTTTAGTTTGTTTTGTCATCTTTCGTACTGTGTGTAATTACTCAATCACTGAACTAGTCAGACACTTGTCCAATCAGACACTACTGCAGCTTAAAATGGGGGAAGTTAATGAAATACTGTACATTATGTTATAGATATGTTATGCTATGATACACATGCTGCCTAAATCTTCATACGGTCTATATGACCGACATTTTGAATAAAAACAGTTTTAATGGAAAAGAAATACCTTAGCCTAATGGAAGAGTAAGAGAGATAAACCCAATTAGTTCCAAAGGGAAGCAGGCGAGCGAAAACAAGATGGCTTAACCCTGTCCTCCCACAGACCCCACCTTACATCAGTGGCCAGTCGATATGTTCACCCAGCCATCGCTGCTCTGCTCCTGTGAGCTCCACTAAACACTAGAGTCAGTGCTGCACTAAACTGATTTCGTCTCCCTCAAAACACAGTGTGGTGTGGTCTGGTTGATCAAGCATGGAGATTTTTTCATTAGGCAACAGCTTGTGTACGGCTGGCATATGGATTGATGACTTCATTCAATCAGACTGTTGGTCTTCTCTCTCTCTCTCTCTCTCTCTCTCTCTCTCTGTCTGTCTCTCTCTCTCTCTCTCTCTCACCCTCTATCACACACATACACACACCAACACACTTAGAGAAACACACATGCATACTAAACCAGACCTAGCAACTCTGACCAACATCTGTGAGTGCGCAAGCTGGCACAGAGGGTGTGAAAACAACGAGCACATCTTCATGTGAATTTCATGGTTGAACTGTAGTGTCTGCCACGGTACATGAACTGACTGCACTTCCACACCAGTGCTATACCATCCTAATGGATTCGGAGGAATATTTTCCTAAGACACTACATGCAGATTAAAACAAAACAAAATGTGATGGTATGTGTTGGTGGGTGACTGTTCCACACACACACACACACACTTACACACACACACACACACACAGACACACAGACACACACACACACACACACACACACACACACACACACACACACACACACACACACACACACACAGACACAGACACAGACACAGACACAGACACAGACACACACACACACACACACACACACACACACACACACACACACACACACACACACACACACACACACACACGCAGAGATGAGGGGTGTTAGACCATCCTCACGGTTGTCATCGTCACCATCAGTGACACCCCTGGCTGCACACCTCAAAAGCACTGGCATAGAATTCAAGCATGTGTCCCTTACACATACACTCCTCCTATGCCTCGCTTCCTCTTTCAGTTCCTGTTTCTCTCCATCCTCAGTCACCTCTGTTCTGTCCCTGTCTCTCTCCCCAGAACAGAACATTAGTCATTACTCTTCACGGGCGACAGTGGTACAGGAGGTAGAGAAGTCATTTAGTAATCAGAAGGTTGCTAGTTCGATTCCCTGTCGAAGCGTCCTTGAGCAAGACACTGAACCCCTAATTGCTCCTGATGTGCAGTGTGCCATCAGTGTAAATGTAAAATGTGTATACATCCTTGTAAGTCGCTTTGGATAAAAGCGTCTGCTAAATGACTAAATGTCTTCAGTCTGCTCTCAGTCCTGCCACCTGCTTCCCCACAAATGTTCAGCCGTCGGCGGCCCACTTCCTTTCCCAATCTCTGTGTATGTAGGAGAGAAAGGAGGTAGGTCTAATGTCACTCCATTTTCATTTACTTGGAGGATATTAGAGCAGCCTTGTTTTTTTTTTTCATTTTCTAAGTCTGGGTTTCCTCCTGCTTGTTTACTGAGACCTGGCTGGCTTATGTTATGTCCTCTGTAGCAGTCATAACATAAGCCCATGAGCGCTCAGTAAACATTAGTCCCCGTTTTTTCAAAACCCCTCAAAAGGCACCCCCCACTGCTCGTGGTCCACCGTTACGACTCCTGACCAGCCGTGTTGATGTTGTTGGTTTCAGCTGTGCCTCAAGCGAGCTCTGCAACATTGGGCAGTGTAGTTAAATTGCCCTGCCAAGGTGTACTATGTTTTAGGGTTGGCTGGCTCTAACCGAATTGAGAGAGATGTCCTGGTCCTGAGGCAGTGAAGTGACTGTGTCTGTGTGTCTGTGTGTGTGTGTGTGTGTGTGTGTGTGTGTGTGTGTGTGTGTGTGTGTGTGTGTGTGTGTGTGTGTGTGTGTGTGTGTGTGTGTGTGTGTGTCTATGTGTGTCTGTGTGTGTCTGTGTGTGTGTGTGTGCATATCTGTCTGTGTGTAAAAGTGAGTGTGGGCATTGTAGGCCAAATCTTACACACAGTCCAGTAATATTTTCCCTTGCAGTCAATTTACAGCAATGCTGCCCTGCCCAGTCAGCCCAATCTGAAGCCTACACGAATGCCACGAGTGCAATATCAGTTTATCCAGTTGAAAAGAGATACACTTTAACCACAACACAACCACAAATCTTATTCCGTTGTATTTTTCAGTGATAAAATAATCCTCTATTACATATCTGGACCTTGCATCCAATGACACACAACATATTTTTTTTCATGACACATTTTTTTGCAATTAATCTGCAATTTGCTTGCCATGCACCACATGTGTGTGTGTCACGTTGAATAAAAGCATATGCTAAATGCCTGTACTTGAATAATAGTAAGTAGTTAGTAATTGACTAACTGTAATTGTGATGATTTTGACCATTTCCATGGGGTTGTGTCAGTGTTATAGTGACACTATCTTTAGTTCTCTTTCCTCAAACTCTTTCCTTAGTGTGATTACAGCCTGTGCAAACACCTCACGCATGGGAAGGAACATGTGTTCGTATGGAAAATATCGACGCACTAAAAAAAACTCTGGAAAATGAAATGTTCTTCCATACACAACAGGGCCGGAAGAGACGGGGAGATAAGTGCAGATTCCGGAGCCAGATCTAGAGCACATTGGAACCAGATCAGAGCCAGATCAGGGCCAGTGTCGTTTCAAGTGTTGTGTTGTAAGATAATCTTCTATCATAGAGCTGGCCCTTACAATGGGACATCTCATATAAGATATCATATAATCTTATATTCTATTTGATTGTATGTAGTGATTAACACTAAATTGAAGAATAATTACTCAAACAGCCAACTGATACTCTGAACCCCCAGATCTGAAAATAGCTCAACTCGAGGTAATGAGAAGAAAGACTACTTAAACATAGCTCAACTCGAGGTAATGAGAAAAAAAGACTACTTAAACCTTTCAGAGAAAAGGCTCAAGAGTCCTTCAAGTGAAACCTGTGAGTTCACACGATGTCATACTCCACACCAACTGAACACAACTGACAAACAGCAACAGCGACAGCCACACCATCTATCAGGTCAAGCATGTCCCCTTTTCCTTCCTTTCAACGGTTGACCTATCGTTCAAACAGTGTCTGGGCACAAGAAACCGCCACAGTCTCACCCTCAACGCTCCTGGGCCCCAGGCCACGCCTAAGTCTTGCCGGTGACCTCTCGCCTGCCTGCAAAGGCCCAGATAAAGACAGGATTACCCCACAGGCCCGAATATATCTGCAGCCACGAGGGAGGGAGGACCAGAATAGCCACGGAGGGCCCAGCCAGTGGAGCTAGGAGAGTGTAGACACCACAGCCTAGAGAGAAGGACGCCTCTAACTCTTCCAGGAATTCGTAGATGGCACAGGCATGGCTGACAAGGCTGAGGCTCACAGCGTTTAAAATAGCTGAGACTTAAGTGTTTTCACCTTGCAGGTCATGCAGGCACACACTGAGGCACATACATAGACATGCACACACACATACACACTGAGGCACATACATAGACATGCACACACACATACACACTGAGGCACATACATAGACATGCACACACACACCCACATACACACTGAGGCACACACATAGACATGCACACACACACACACACTGAGGCACATACATAGACATGCACACACATAGACATGCACACACATAAACATACATAGACATGCACACACATACACACTGAGGCACACACATAGACATGCACACACACACACACACACACACACACACACACACACACTGAGGCACACACATAGACATGCACACACATAAACATACATAGACACACACCCACATACACACACACACACACTGAGGCACATACATAGACATGCACACACACACATACACACTGAGGCACACACACACACACACACACACACACACACACACACTGAGGCACATACATAGACATGCACACACACACATACACACTGAGGCACACACACACACACACACACACACACACACACACTGAGGCACACACATAGACATGCACACACATACACACTGAGGCACACACATAGACATGCACACACACATACACACTGAGGCACACACATAGACATGCACACACACACACACACACACACACACACACACACACTGAGGCACATACATAGACATGCACACACACACACACACTGAGGCACACACATAGACATGCACACACACACACACACACACACACACACACACTGAGGCACACACATAGACATGCACACACATAAACATACATAGACATGCACCCACATACACACTGAGGCACACACATAGACATGCACACACACACACACACACACACTGAGGCACATACATAGACATGCACACACACACACACACACACACACACTGAGGCACATACATAGACATGCACACACACACACACACACACACACACACACACACACACTGAGGCACATACATAGACATACGAACACACATTCTTAGACTGGCACACACCATACATACACCATACATACATGCAAACACACCACTGGCATACACATATACATAGACACACAAACTAGCACTCACACGCTCTCACACACATACACACACACACTTACATATATTCATATTCACACACACACATTTACACACACATACTCACATGGTCACAAAAAACACACACACACACATATTCACACACACACACACACACACACACACACACACACACACACACACACACACACACACGCACACATGCACACATGCACAGAACAGCCATGCTGTCATCTTGAACCTCCTTCTCTCTGCCCCCCAGTAAGGGTGATCACAGAGCACAGTCTGTCGAAACACGCTCTGCCTGCCTGCCACTCCCCCCTCTCGGACACCCAGACCCGGACAGGGCCACACACACACACACACACACACACACACACACACACACACACCCAGACCCGGACAGGGCCGGCCACTGCCCACACCTCGCTCTATTTGCATCATTTTGCAATGAAGCAGTAATGTCCTGCCACAAGCCCTATCATATGATGATGCAACAACTCTCTCTGGAACACAGACAGACACACACACACTCACACACACACATACACACACACACACAGATAGAAATACACACAGACACATACAGAGAGAGAGAAAGGGAGAGAGAGACATACACACACAAACCCACCAGAATTGGTCATTTGAGAAGCGGAAAAGAGGGAGGTAAAGGAGGAGGAGGGAGAGGTGGTCTGGTCTGGGTTGGTTTGGTTTGGTGAAGCGATTATGCCGTGTCTTATTCAGTCCCCCGGCAGGAGACAGCCTCCAGCGGTGGAATTCGCGCCAGCACAGCGCGCCTGTGCCAAGAGAGAGTGGAGGATGACGTCTGTACCGGCAGTTATATAACCATGGCTGAACATTGCGTCTGTCACAGTTAGAAGGTTACAGAGGGTGACACACATACCACACATACTCGCTGCAGTCATGTGTAACATAGTTCCACTCAGCAAGCTGAACCTATCGGGAAGGCACTTTAAGGGAGACTTGCACACCCTTCCAATCCCCCCCCCCCACCTCCCCCACGTCCTACAACCACCACCCCCAATATTTGAGTCCTGTTCCCACTCTCACACTGGCAACATATAGCGTCGGTTGATTCACACTATGACAAACATGCTGCCAGAGGATAAACAATACCGACAGAAATAGTATGTGACATGACGTAGCTGAGTGAAAAATGAAGTATTATGCATATGATATTAAAAGCGTCTTTGGGTACCTAGAAAAGCGCTATATAAGTTTAAAGTATTATTATTATTATTATTATTATTATTATTATTATTATTATTATGAATTAACCAAAACTAAACTGCACCCATATCCAGTATGTCACAGCATAACATCTGCAACTTCACATAAACCTGCAAAATGACAAATGATCTCAGTATAATATGATCTTAGTATAATATGATCTTAGTATAATATTACACTCAAACTGTGAAACTCATAGGGGTAACCTGAAAGTCAGAGTACTGATTCACTCATACCACTCCTTCAAGATGAACACCCAATCTGACTCTGTTTACTCATCACCACCACACTATCACCGCTCACCACATGACCGACATTGTGCCGCGCTCATTCATCACGTCACTCTGTTCGCCACGCTTTGCCACCGAGAAATGCAGCTCAGACACATTTTCCATGTTACTTGTTTTTTTTAAAAAAAATTTTTTATAACTGATGGCTAAGATTTGTCTCATTACATTAACATAATTTCATTCACCAGAATTAAATATCTGTCATCCTTTACCTACAGGGAGCAACATTATGCAAAAGTTTGGGCAACCAGGGGCAAATAATATCAAAATATTTTGGGGGAGTTTATTTAAGTGAAAAGGAGCAAATACAACCCTGCAACAGGAATTAAAACAATACTTCTAAGAATAACAATACTAACAATAATCAAACAATACTTCTTTAAGAATTTTAAATCTTAATGCCGTGACATTTGATTTCATCCCAATGAACCCAAAAGTAATAGTGTCATGTGCTGGGGGGTACCCAAACATCTGAATATCTGCACACTGAGACCCCACCCGCAGAGAGGGCACATCTCTGGCATCCCTACTGTTGGCATGGATCAACAGATCCATAAATGTTCTCTCTCATTGGATGAAATGAGATGAAATGAGCACTGTGATTGGTTGAATAGATACATGGATATCGGAATGGTCTCCATCAGATCCTGCAGAGCAGTTGTGAAGGAACATCTACATGTTGCTTTGAGACACTTTCAACAAAAAATAGCTAGTTTTCTTAGGCCAACTAAAAGAGCATTCATCCATCCCAGAACATTGATTCATTTAAGGGAACGCATTCAATCAAACTCTACTGCTGCTATTTCCCCATTAGCCATGATAGACAAATGATAAAACAATACGATATAAATATGATAAAATATGTGATTAAAAGAATGATACAAATATATGATACAAATATGATAAAATATACGATAACAATGATAAATACTGCTGAGCCATGCAAAGACTCACTGGCTAAACTCTTTCAGATCATATAGCCATTTATCAAATAGGTTAAATAATCCAACACCTCATATGTGTGCTTATATCAGCAAATGATATTTAACCAACAAGAGTTAAAAGCACAGGCTATTATGAGCCTATTACAGCATGTTATATGAGAGGTAGCCAGCCTAGAGCACAGGAAATACGCAGTGACAGACAGCTGATTAAAAACGTGAGGCAGAGCTTTGACCGCAAATATGTCCCTCAAGAGACCATAGAGAAAAATACACAGAAGGATTGTTCTGAATATTTTGGGTATTGTCATACATTTCCGTTGTGTGTGTGTGTGTGTGTGTGTTTATTTGAGGTAAGATACATATGCTGCTTCAATTATTACATCCTGAGGCACTTAAAGTCACACATTCACATACTTTATTTGTCTCTAAAATATTCTCGTAGGTGTATCAGCGCAACAATCTGACAGATTTGAAGTGGATTCCCATCACAGGGTAGTGGTAAGGCTTTGAGATTTGTGAGGAAAACTTCCAAACATCTATAATCACACCAATCAACAGCATCTGCAGCTAAGAGAGGAGATAAGTTGAACCCGTGGCAAACAAAGCATGCATTCATGGTGTTTGACAAAAAATCTCCTGGAATCAAGTATGAGTTCCATTTTTAAAGTATACATAAAGGCTGTTGGGATATAATCAAATTCAACAATTTAAGCATAGTTTTTAAATATGGTTATATATTAGTGCTGTCAAACGATTAAAATATTTAATCGCGATTAATCGCATTTATGTCATAGTTAACTCAAAATTAATTAATTAATTGCAATTTTTTATCTATTCTAAATGTCCCTTCGTTTATTTATTTTTTTCCATCATTTTATTTTTATTTGAATGCCCTTATCAACATGGAAAAGTTGATTGGCTTGCTTTATGCAAATGTTTTATTTTATTGAAAACCAATATTGCCAAACAGGGTGGTACAAAATAAAATTATAAAGTGCACATTTCAGGTAAACAAGGACTCAGCCTATAGTGCAGTTAAACCATGGCTTAATATTTTCTTTTTTTCAAGTTTGCTGGGAACATAGCAGTCAGGCCTCTTATTTCAGAAACATTGAACCGTAACAGTTAGGTTACCAATAAAAGGTAAGCCTACTACTTCTTTGCTTTCAGCCAGCTGCCTGTTGACATTTTCAGACAACAGTGAAGCTCGCTTCTTTTGCACAACACAACTTTTAAAAGTAAACTTTCCATTCAGAAGCTTTTTATCATCCATTTCGCCGTATCGCGCTCACCATTCACTCAAACCGTAACGTTCGCCTACTACACAGTTTGCGAGGCCAAAAAGAATGTTTATCTAAAAAAAAAAAAAAAAAAAAAAAAAATTCGCGTTAATCTCGCGATAAAAAAATTAACGGCGTTAAAATGGGTTTGCGTTAACGCCGTTAATAACGCGTTAAACTGACAGCACTATTATATATATATATATATATATATATATATATATATATATATATATATAGTAATATGGTAATGTGAAACATAGTAATGTGAAAGATAAGACAGTGACATGGTATTTATTTACTTAAGTGAGTGAAAAAGCTTGATTTAAAGTATGTTATTTCAAGGAAACTCCAAATAAAGCCTCTTAAAAACATTAGAGATTTAGCTTTGAATACATTTGTAATACATTTTTTTTTTTATAAAACAATGTATCAGACAGTTTAGCACAATAATCTCAACTGAATATTAAGAATGTCTATTTGCTTGAACATTCTACTATACACTCAAACCAGCTTGCTGTTTTTGGTTTAATACATATTTAAATACATAATACAATTGCTGACCAAGGATAACAGACAACTGACATGTCTCCAACTGCCATTAAGCAGAATTTCCAAAACATCTACTTAAACACCACTGATAACCAGGACAACAGTTTTGTTATCTTTCTTTACAGTTTAAAAACCTGTTGAATGTTTCCTCAGTTCTAAATCTCTGACTTGTGTATTCATTTGTGTTCTGTCTGTTCATAGCCTTATCGAACAAACACTGAGAGCACTGAGAGACCTTGATAAAGGAAATTGTAGTTCCCGTGTCTCTGTGAAAGAACTACATATCCCAAGATGTATGGTATGTGTGTGTGAGTGAATGTAGGTCACAGGCAGACGGGTTTAGACATCTGTCTCTTTGAGCTCGAACTCTGAGCTGTGACCCCACCATACTGCTCAGAAAGGTCACCTGGTGAAGGCTGGGTAGAGGAAAAGGGAGGGACTATTTCAGCAAAATAAAGTTATTTCACTCAGAAGGACTCCAGGAAGGTGCAGTGAAAAACAACACATTGTGGTGGGAAGCAAAGGAGAGGTAAAAACCATAGTGGCCATAGTCTGGCAGCAGAGAAGGCTGCACAAAAAAAAACACTCAAAAGCTTTGTCAAAACATAGATGCATTTTTGACCAGCTGTCCTAATAACAAAGACATTCAAACGCACTTGGGTTTTCTGCTATGTAATTGTAATGGTATGTAAAAGACAAACCTATGATATATCATTCCAAGAAAGCATATATGTGGGTGAGAGAAAGAGACAGCAAACATGAGTGAATAATAAAAAAGAAAGATCAAATGTAATCATAATAACACACATGACAGAGCTACCATAGATGTGTAAGGCATCAGCATATAAGTATTTGTATATAATTAGAATTTGGTCATTTTCACTGCCCCTTCCTGGAGTCCTTCTGAGTGAAATAACTTTATTTTGCTGAAATATATATTTCACCATCCTTGTTCCCACACAGCAAAGAATCAATGATTTTCTTCATGCCTATCTGACACATCTGCATATTCATTTATAACAACGCCATTCAACAGGTTATTCTTCATTACAGATAAAGTCATTTGTTTTATCATATGAAACAATGATGCACATTCAGAGCCATCAATTACTTAACGGTAAAATAACATCATGTTTCATTAAACTGGCAATTGCTTTAAAAGTGACCTTGGGTGAACTGTTACTTTTTAATTACATTTAATTTGTATCCCCCCTCTGGAAGACCCAAGCCTAGCTTAACCTTCGACCCTAGTCTGAATACCTACATCATAACCAGTACCTCCCTAAGGGCTGACACACAGACACAGATCAGAGCCTGGTCCAGTGAGTCAGCTACGACCTTGGTGTAGGTAATAAGGTTTAATGGGAAACAAACAAAATCACACTGGTCATAGACGCATGAAGATGGCCTCGGGCCAAAACAAGCTTGACATGTTTTAATAAAGTAAGCTAGAAGATAAACTGTTGAGAGTAAAATGCTTTGTTTCACTTTAAGTTTCACACCCAGACATTTGGAATATTAGGGTTGAGCGCGTTACCCTCCCTGCAGGTAATGATTTAGCAGACAGCATACAGTGCCCCTCCACTAATCAACACGTCTTTGTAACAGACGCATTCTCACAACCACACAGCCAGGACAAGACAAGTATACAGGACTTTCAACATTCACCACTGCACTGTGATAGAGAGAGAGGGGGGGGGGGGGCAATGGCAGAGAGACTGGGGTAGAGGGGGAAAGAGACTGGGAGGATACTGAGACGGAGAGAGAGAGAGAGCAAGATGGTGATAGAGAGGAAGAAAGAGAAAAAGATGACAAAAGAAGGAGAAACAGGGAATGAGATGAGGAGAAAGAGTGAGTTAAAGAGATTGGGAAGAGAGAAGTACAGAGAGAGAAAGTGAGTAAGACATATACATCGATGGACAAAGAATGAGAGATAGAGAGCTGCACAGAGAGAGGGATAGAGAGAGAGAGAGAGAGAGAGAGAGAGAGAAATAGAGAAAGAGAAAGGCTCTTAAAGGGCCAGTAGTCAGTTGGTCTTATCAGGCAGTGCAGAGGCAGCAGAGCCATTTGTGCATGCCGAGTCACTGTGCGCAGATTGAGCGGAGGCTGCGCGGGGCAGCGCTGCGCGGCGCGGCGCGGCTAAGCTAGCAGGACATGCCCTAGTGACCCACTTTCCCTCCTGGAGCAGGAGGCGTAACAGTGCAGCAGCGGCCACCGTGTCATCCGTTACCTAACTCTCTCTCTACCTCTCTTGCTCTCTTTTTCTCTCTGTCTCTCCTTCTCTCATTCACACTCTACTTCTCTCTCCTCCTCCTCCTCCTTCTTCTCTCCTTCTCTCACTTACTCCTCTGTCACGTACACACACACACACACACACACACACACACACACACACACACACACACACACACACACACACACACACACATTGATACACACCCCTGTGTGAAATCAGTTCATTCCAAGGTTCGTGTTACATCTTTGCTGTCGGCTTATATAGCACTCAGTAATTGCGGATCACTGCAGGGAGACGCAAGGTTTTTATGTAAGAAAATAAAACAAAAAAGAAGAAAGAAAGTAAGAATACAGGAACACAGACAGAAGTCATGCTGTGTTAACAGTGCCTCTGTGTGCCTGTGAGATGTGTGTGTGTGTGTGTGTGTGTGTGTTGCCATTGGCAACTAGTTCACCACACATTTTACTTCATTGCATCAACACTTAACCTCATTCTGACTCGCTTTGAGAGAGAGATTACTCAATCAGAGTTCACTCTCATATCACACTACCTTGGCTTCAACCAGAACCAGTGACGCATAATTACGTAGCCAAGTCTAGTGCCTGGCCTAGTGTGCCGTCGGATTCTTCAACCCTGCAGTGGTCTTTTCCTGCTTGCGACCAGCACTTAAAAGTGTTCTTCCTTGATATTTGCTGTTTTAAATGTGTTAGTTTGACAAGATTGACCATCTCCCTACCTACCTGAGAATTTCGCTCCCATAATTGTAAACAATTACAAACAGCTCATTTGTTAGAAATAACACTGACAGATTTTAATTATTTACTTTGAGAGAAAGAGGTTGGCCTATAAGATGTTACTGGATCTGCAGGAAGCTGACAGGGTTTAATTAATTCCAAATTGGAAGAAAACATAAATCTCTTCTTACACATAAGTTAGTTCCTCATTCTCAATCCTCATTAAGGATGAGACCGCTTCATCAGCTGCTCTAGTAAATGTGTTGGACTGATTGTTTTACCCTCTACCTGCTGCATTACGTCATTAACGTTTGGTGCGACTATGGTGGTATAAACGACGGATGTAGAGATTTGCGACCTAGTTTCTACGGTTTCATGAAGTCGTGAGTAGGTCAGTATTTCAGCCAATGACGGATCACACCACTTTGGTTCAGCAAGGACCTCCGTCGTTACTCGAGAAACGCACCCCTGAGCTGATGAGTTCTCCTATCACAGCCTATGGAGAAAAGAATCTTCTATTTAGTCTGGTTTCCCACACGCAGACATAACACAGCAAGATGAGACAACTCTGTATGAAAACAACGGAATGGGCCTGGGAGCCAGCGGTTTTGTGTTAGCCATGTAATGGCCTCGACACCTGTGATATTAGTCATGGCGGTTGGCCTCGTGCCACTGCAAAACATATTCATATGGGTAAGAAATCTTGATGATGTCATGCTGTCTCAGAATGCAGCTTTTCTGGCCAGCAGGCCTTGCATTTGAAACACATTAAAAGCATTTCTCACAGCTATCTCTTTTTACCTTGTGTCAAGAATATGGGGTCGAGTGTGGTTGTACTGCCTAACATCTACACGCTTGCCTTTATTCCAAACAGTAGTGCACCTCTGGATTTGACTCTCTGCTTCGAGATATCTGGTCTCCCCTCTGGGTGTTTAGCTAAATCTAACAATTATCTCCCTCGCTAAAAAAGCTCTTCATCTCAGCTTGAACTAATCTGCTTTCCTTTGATATGAGTTCACAGAACCGAACAGTCAATCCAACAATATAACTTCGTACAGCCCTTCCCAGTCTAACGGCAGATCCATATGTCAATGAGCTTGGATGAATGTGGCCAAGAGTGCAAGAACTCTCACTGACCTTTTTTTCTTCTCTGAACTTTCCATACAAAGTCTCTCAAGATAAAAGTGTCTGCTTTTGCAAAAACAGGTGTGGAGGAGCAAAGGGCAGAAGAGCCGGTCCTCTACAAGCAGCCACAGTCTCAAATTCCTCACAGCGCGGGGAGGATGTGTACATTACAAACAAACAAGCAGGTTGTTGGTTAGTGCTGTATACTAATGGTACACTTTCAGGTAAAAGGCACATGTAGTATCACCAAATGATGTACAATGATCTAGGCTCACTATGATGGCTTTCTTGTATAATCATCAGGTAACTAAGACTTCCGAAACCGAAACAGAACAGAAAGTGGAAATTCAATTCCCTGTTAATTCCCATGTTGTAACACCATGGCCAAAAATAGCCATACACGTCTAAGTTGCAAAAGTAACAAATCCCATTGCCACTGAAATCCTTTCCGACGCGAGGGCAACAATCTCCACATTTTGACCAAATTGGGAAAACTGCAGTTGGAAGCGACCACACTTGGGAGGAGCAAACATTTGAAAGGGGAATCATTGTTATTATCATAGACTCACATAGATCAATTCACAGGCATTCCGGTTCAAATGAAATAGATATTCAATTAAGAAAGGGAGGGTCACATCCCTCCTCATTCAGAAGAGCACAATAAAGAGGAGAAGGCGGACTAGGGGGGGTAAAGGAGATGAAGAAAGAACTTAAGACCACATGAAGACAAGGTGGGGAGGGAACATAAAGGGGGAAAAGTGGGACATGCCTGTTGCTTTGGGCATATGCTGTGATGGATATGACCTCCACCATTCAGGTTCAAGTGAAGCTTTAGCCTTCAGCACTTCCACTGGCATTCCTCAAAAAACTGGGGGCCCCTTGTCAGAATATTTCTGAAGCCCCCTCCTGCTGAGCGGGAGTTGGTGAACCCCCAGGAGATTGTCTCGTCAGTTACTGTGCCCATTGTGTAACTTATTATGGCACTGAGGAAAACTGTTGTGAGTTATTCCACAAAGGCAGTGTGGCTCATTTACCATAACAAGATAGTCTAAATGCCCACAGTTGTACAGACAGGCTGGGTATGAAAGACCATTTAACATTATTATTAAGTTATTGTGCCCTAATTCCTTCCATATTTATAGGGTCAAAGATGAAAAACCAGCTGCCAATGGCTAAACCAATTATAAATACTGACAACTGGAGCCAATGGGGGCAGCACAAGACCAAACATGACAGCATTAAATGTTGGTCCCACAGACCCCAAAATGCTTTAATAATGAATTAACAATGGTGCCGATATAACAGGAAAAACACAAAATGAACAGATTCGTCGTGCAAAAAGTGGAGCAAACCGTGCTGTCAAAATCAGCTCATTGGAAAATTGATACGGACTACTGATCATTCACCACTGATCCATTCTAGAGACGAGGACACATCACAGCGCAGACAAGACGTTTAATGTATAATGGCTCTCTTAAACTTAAAGCACGGGCCACAGAAGCAGTGAAGAGGGCCGCGGGCGAACATTCCGCCTGTTACGTCTACCAAGCAGCCGGGGTGAACTTTTTTTTTTTTTTTTCAACGAAATCCAGGGCATGACGTCACTGCAACCGGCTCATGATTCTCAAGTCATGTGTTACACAACTAGCAGGCTTTTCATAATAGTTTATCTTTTATGGTTATCCACTCATATATCTAATAGGCTACTGTCACGGCACCCAAACAGGAACTCTTTCGGCTACAGAATGAATAGAATGGACCACAGCCAGCACACCTATCCCATGAGTTTTTGCTATCCCGTCATGATATCTAGAGACTGTCCTTTATTATATTGACATTGCATTCATCATGTTCCTCTAGATACGCTCCCGTTACTAATAACTTTTTTTTTAAAGTCTTCCTAGCCTACATTGGTAGAATCCTGATATCACGCCCAGTCTGAACATCCAGTTTACTAACAACATATTTAGGGCAAGTTTCAAAGTAAGTTGAACAGTACAAATCTTTCAGAGAACCGTACAGTGACCTCAATAACTTGATATAGGCTGCCCACCTGGTCAGGCAAAGAAGCTACTTGAGACGAAACGACAATCTAAGTATTACATTGAAACATTTTCAGCAAAAGAACCGTTTTAAAATACCGACTCTCTAACACAATCACTCCTCGTCTTGGTTAAGTGACATGACACCTTTCCTCCCTTTTAACGTTCAGTCTATCATTAAATCCAGCACCGTTCTGTCACCGGAGTCCGTTATGAGCTGCTGCACACTTGTCAGACTGTGACACACTTTATCTCAAGAAATAATAGAAATGTAGCTTTCTTACCAGGCATTAGTGAGCAACCAGACGCCGATTCCAATAGAAAGAGATTGTGAATCTCTTACTTAGAGACAGAGAGAGAGCTTTTTCACCTCGCCTTACTCATGAAATCAAGTTATGTAACTGGCACCGTTTCTGTGGGCAATGAGTGACTTCCAAGCGCTTTTTTCATTCACTGATGTTCATTTTCCATCCCACACACACCTCACTCTTTACGTCATCAGCCGTCGTCGCACCTTAAATGGAATGGGGAGTGACCGTACGGAGCGAGCTCTGTCCGGATTCGCTATAGATGGAGGGATCCACACAGAGGAGAAAGTAACCAGCGCTCGCTTTCAGATTTTCATGCATTGGGCTGTTGCGCCGAAAACCGGCACTGCACAGCAGAGTTCTCTTGGCGTTTTTACAGGTTATATGTGGGCGCTCTCCTTCAATGTTTCCAGGTTAAACCGTTTGAGAGCGGTTGTTGTATATAGTTTAGTTGCATATAGAGCTCAAACCGACCAACTGGAGTATATACTACTTCGGTGAATCAGCTATCTAGCGCTTCCACAGACTGAATGAGGACTCAATAACCCATATGACGTGTGTACTGTGTTTGGTTACACAACAACTATTGTTTCATAAGGCGTATTTATTTGTAGACTTACAGCGATGTTTCAGTGAATTAGCCCCAGTGAAAATGTTGAATGGACTGATATTGCGTCACACATCACACACCCCATGGCTACAGAATATAGCCTACTAACTGACCGCTCGTCAGTCTGTCTAAATTATGATACGTCTGTATAATATTAATATTATTATTATTATTAAAGGGTATGTGCTTTTGCATATACGAATATAAACATATACCCTGATGGTTCTAAATGCATTTAACGCTGAATGACAATTTACTTTAATCTGATTGAACTAGTGGGGGTCTTAACTAGGTCACACAGCGCAGCGATTGCCATCTGGTGACTGTTTTTTTCCCCTGCTTCGATGTTAATGATACTACTGTCGATAAAGTGAACCCAGTACAAATTGCACCCCAGGGGGCAACATCACAGAGCATAACTCACGCGAACGTTTACACTGTCATTTCAACGCTATAGTGTCAATTATGAGGTGGGTAATAATCTTATTATTAAAAAGTCTAGAGCGGAGGCGTTCTGGCAACGCACCGAGATATTTTTATAGTCGGTGGATGGTAGGCTGATAGTTTACTCTCCCGGTGAACGGAATTCACAAAACTTCAACGGCACATTGTCCTTTTAATAGACTCATTCAATTAGATCATTGCCCTTAGGAAATTGCATGATGATGATTGTTTGCTTGGCTGAAGAATAAAGACTGAAATAAACTCAAAATATGTTAGCCTAATATCTTACTTCCTCCCAAGTCTCAATGTAAGCATGTTTAATGTGCCTTTTACTTTATACATACAGTAGATTTGAATGAATAAATGTGTAGGCCTACTACAAAAAAATGGAAACACCTTTCAAGTTACAAATCTGTGATAGCAGTGTTCAATAAGACAAGTGATTCAGGGAATAAAACCAAAACAATACGGACACATCATGCATTTTGGTTGTTATAATGCATTCAGTGCATTTATGCCAAATAATGTATTTAGATATGGCAAAAATACACTTCTCAAATGTGGTGTAGCTATTATAATTACAAATTCTATTGCATTGTTGTTGGACATTTCAGCATATTTATCAGACACAGCACACTGCCATAATTACTAGAGCCAAAATCTGTGAGAAGTGTTTGCTGCTATTCAAATTGGCATTAGTCACCCTTTCACACCTACAGCTCCACAGGATAAACCTCATGCTAGACCTGTTCGAAATCCACTTGGTTCCTGTAGACATCTGTCTGTGTTCCTCTTTGAGCGGTGGGAAAGAGAACATCTTTAGCAGACCTCCACTGGCCTCCCGCTTTTCAGGGTTTTAACACAGCTGTAATCTGTCTCTTGCCCCAGGTCCATCCAGGTTTACAGGTCATTTACATGTAGGATCTGTGTACATGCCTTGCATTGAAGAGCTGGAAGTTCTGCCTTTCTCACCTCAAACCCAAGTTCATCGTTTTTTGGATTATATGGTTTGACATTACAAGTTAATGAGAGCATGAGAGGGAAAGAGAGAGAGAGAGAGAGAGAGAGAGAGAGAGAGAGAGAGAGAGAGAGAGAGAGAGAGAGACTAGGGAGAGGCAGAGAGAGATCTCCATGGCAATCACCCTTGGTTACTATTGCACAATCAAAATACAGGATATGAGTTCAACCTGTGTCCATGGCGACTGTGCGGATGTGTCCTATTTCGGAAGAAGACAGCGACAGAGAATGATTTTGGTTAACAGTACAGCCCAACCAAACCGTGACCTGCCAGCTTTGCAGGATTTTCACCATTGTTGTGAGTGACACTGTCTGGCCCAGATTACTCGTTTGGTGTTTCCATGTGACGAACTTGCTGCATACGTGACACCATCATATAGTCATGTTTTAGAAACTGTGGTTTAACTGAAGTGCTGTAGTTGTAGCTCATGTTCTCATTACATTCAACACAGACAGTCCCGTGTAGTCATTACAGTCAGGGTGGGGGGTTTAAGAACATGTAAATGTCAGGCAGAGATTTAGATTTTACTTGAAAGATATATATATATATCTACTACAAGCACCATAAAGAAGAAAAATGTGTCATGACATTGAAACTAGAAACAGTACAATGAGACCTCAACTCTGACTGGAGGAGAAGGCTACAAAACAGAAGACATTTTCAATCAGCAGTGACCTCTCCAGACACATGGAATGAGGGCTGTGAGATTTTACACTTCATTGCAAAATATTTATAGCTTCTATGGGGCCAAGGTGGGTGGCCCATTCTCCCTCTGAAATTCTCAAGCCCGTCATCCTTAGTTTGAACTAGACATTGTCATTGTGCATGGACGTGCTTACGTAAGTAAAGCATTTCCGTGTTTGTTCGACACACCTGATGGTGATGAGGTAATCCATTGTTTAGCTGGAGTAAAGGAGGTCCCCAGAAGCCTCCAGTGCATACATCGTGAGGAAACGAGGAGTCTTATATACACACACACACACACACCCAGCTCCAGGACTGGGAGTGTGTGTGTGTGTCTGAATTATAGAATGGATATGTACACACACACAGACATTTGCACTAACAAATACGTTCACAAATGCACGCTTGCAGACAGAATAGCCTACATGTTTGAATCTACCCACATATAAGAAAGAACGGAATAATAAAAGACAATCATGAGAAAGAGAAAAACAGACAAATTCAAGCGCTGGTGATCATATAGTGTTTTTCAAGGTTTTTATTCTTCTTCACCTATTTTTGCCTATATCATATACATACACTTCACCAAACCACATGAAACTTGGTATGGTTGTAGCCCCACCTGGCTGATACAGAATAGGTTTGTTTCCCTAGGTGTGCGTTTCCCTTCATGCTAGCTCCCCCTGAAGTGGGGTAGGGTCAAAGCGTTTTTTGGGGGCAATAGCACGAAGACTGTTTGGCCATAAAGTAACACCTTTTTACGGCAAGCTGGTCTCTAGGAGGCACATTAACCTAGCTCGTTAAGATTAATTCATGGAGTGGCGGCATCTGGTGAATAATGCTCAAAGCAAACATCCAGCACTTTACTAGAATCTTGTTGTTGTAAAGGTTCAAACTTCAAAAAATGTGACAGCCTGCATCACTACCACATTCCCTGGACACATTGCAAATGTTGTGACGCTACAACATGTTACCTCTGACTGGGTTGGGTCTATCTTCAAACTTTATTTTGTCTTGAAATCCTTACGTAACATTTACAAAATGCAAATAACTTATAACTTAACTGTAACTTATACAAGAATGTTGGTTGGTCCCCTCTAGCAGACAGGAGGGAAAAACACTGTCTTTTATTTGTTTATAAAGCCTTAGTGGGAAAACTGCCTAATTATCTCATGTCACTTTTAAAATTAAAATCCATCTGTCATAATACACGGTCACAGAGCCTCATCTCCCTTGAAATCCCCCTTACAAAAACTAATATAGGTAAAATAGCTTTTAAGTTCTTTGCTTCCCATAAATGGAACACTATTCAAGTGGAGTTGAAATTAACCAAGTATTTGTCTGTCAACCAATTTAAGAGCCTTTTAGATAATAAGGATGTGCCTCAATGCTGTTGTTTTGAATGATTCTCTGATTTAATTTTTTTTACTTTGTTATTTTATTTATTTATTTTTTATGCTTAATTTCTGAGTTGTTTGGTGTGGTTTTTTTTAAAATGTATTTTGTCTGTTTCGTTTTGTTGTGGTTTGTTTATGTATTGTTCTTCTGTACTATGTGGCCTCAATCAGGGCATTGCTGCAAAAGAGCCCTGTGCTCAGTCAATTTCTCCCTGAATAAACAATGATGATGATGATGATGATGATGATGAAATGGTCCTCTCACCTGTTGGAAGTGGTCAAATCATTCAACCTGATGCTTCCTGGGGCAGTTCACAAATGGTGATTGGACCCCGATGATCGCTGTTTGCAGTTTCAACTGTCCTGTTATAAATCTCAATATTTGTACGCCTTTATGTAGCATTTACTATACATTCAGTATTGTATTCAAACATATTCTTGCCTTCAACTAATAATTTTACAGTCATGCATATTTTTCCAAACTTTGTAAATAAATGGCAAGCACAATTATATAATGAAGCTCCTATTGTTGTTTATGGAAATTTAGCACAAAACTATATTCGTTATGAAGTCACACTCATATTCAATAAATAGGTGTCAAAACCACAGGGGGGTTCTGCTTCACACCCTATCAGTGTACAACCACCACATCCACAAACTATAGCTCCTTACATTTTCACTTTAAAATAAGACAAACATGACCATTTTTAATCTCTCATTTGTATTTTACAATGTTCTTTGGCTCCTCTGTCATTTCTCAGTGTTGCAAGCACACACACAAAGCTAAAACATGACACACTGGGGCACATAAGAGTAAAGTCAGGCACCATCCGTCAGGCACCAAGTAGGCTACTTGTCAGATCAGATACTGGATCGCTCTTGGCGATAGTAAATCAGTGCCAGGGTGTCTAGGGGGTTATCAGTTTGTGATTTGATCAACATCTAAAAAAAAAGAGGTCAATTTGAAACTGCAGCCTCCTCAGTCCCCACTGGCAGATGGTATCTGTGTTGTGGTATGTGTCCTAACCCTTCATTATTCAGTGTGTTCTGATATGCTCCCAGTTTTGTTGCATCACTTGAAAGTAAAAGCACATAAGGCATGTTGATGTACAAATATGAGAATCTGCATACAATCTACCCAAAATACTATTACTTCTACAATTACTACTTCTTTACACCTGTAGCAGTATGTGTGCTAGACAAAAAAATGTTTTTCTTATTATTTCATTTACATTGTTTTCCCACTGTTTGCCGGTAATATTCAATTATACTGCCTCTAAAACAGGAAAATTGCTTAAATCAGCTGGGATAAAAGAATTTAGAAAAGAGAAAATCAATAGCGACAGAGGAGGGAGAACAAGCTTTAAGGTCTGATTTGAAGTAACGATGATGCTCTCCGTGCACCCTAAATCTAACATACTGTTTATCTCAGGGCAACTCCAGGTTCCCTCATTTAGAGCCCCGTGTCTCAGTACCTCAAGCGGGCAGAGATCATGTAGGGTTGGAGGACCCAGCGGACAGATGAGGGAGGCCCATGACAACTGAAGTAGAATCATGTTGTCCTGGGAACATTGAGATTCCAGAACCCCCACCCCCAGAGTTCTTCCTCTTGCAGACTCAGACATGTTCTCAGTGTTTCCATCCCTTGCTCTTTAAACTTTTCCTGTCACTTTGGAGCAACATTTTCTTTTTTTTTTTTATCCCCCAATTTTCGCATATTCTGACTCATAGCCTGAGCAATGCACATTACCTCACAATGAAAGATTGTTCAAAAACGGAATCAGGCATCAGCATCCATGTTTAAAGGGACATAACCGATCATTAAACGCCAGCCTACATTCCGAACAGTCCCAGGCTTTACTCCCCACTTAAACTCAAGGAAGCCCCTGCCTACCATCATGTGGGGCACTCTGTAAGTTACTTTGGAAAACAAGCATCTGCTAGATGAATAAATGTAAGTCTACAGAATGGTTAACTCCACAAAGCCTTGCATCCCAACAGGCATTTCTAAGAAGCAAGAACTCAGGCAACCTATGTGTCATAACTTAAGAGTTCAGAAGACGGAGGGGAGGTCAGGGAGAAAGTGTGGTATTAGAATAAGGGGCAGAGAGGCAGGCTGTGAAATCACTTCTTTTATTTGGGTCAAATTACAAAGCAGTCTCACATGAATCGTCAACAGCTGGGTTTCCATCCAACTCATTTCATTACATTCATGAACATTTGGCTACAGGAGATGTGAGTCTATGTGTGTTTCTATCTGCTGTTTTAGGACACCTTCCTCATCATGCAGCAGGAATCATGGCTGACACAAGGTTCTTATAACTTCTTTATGTGAAGTACAACTTGAATTAACCACAAACTACAAAGTCAAAATAAACAAATTATTTATTTCTAAGGATCATTCCAGATAGTTGAGTCTATGATCAAAATCTTCATATCAAAAGAAGTAGTGCAATTCCAAATAGACACTTCAGTATGTACAAGATTACATACCATATTACACCACAACAACAGAAATATCACAATGCATCTCATTCTTACAGTGTTCTTTCTTTAATTCAGAGTTAGTATATGAAGACTGTATTTTGCCAGCTTGAAGCGTTTGGGCCTTTTTAACTGACTTTAACTGTATAGCTTTGATCATTTTGGTGGTGGATTGCTTTAGTTAAAGAACCAAAGAGCTATAGGCCTACGAGAGAAAATGTGCTTAAGACACCACCTTTCCAAAAAGATTATTTTCAGGAACCCTTAATATCCACGTAGCATTCCAAATAGTTTTTTTTAAAAGAAAGCTCTGATTAAAAGCTCTTTGCCTTTAGAAACCTTTAAGGGTGCTATGAGGACATACTGCTAGAACATTTTCTTCTAAAAGTGTAGCCTTGGCTGTTAACTTACTGCTGTCAACTTACTGCTTTTGTCCCATTTTACTGCCCTCAATCCACAAGATCACCTGCCTCAGTACTTCTGTGATTTACCCTCCTTCAGGTCACCAGTGGAATGACACAGCCCACCTCTAAAACGTCCTCACTAGCAGAGACAGGCCAGCTGAGTCCTATCCCAAAACACTGTGTGTAAATTACAGACCAAATGTGTGTGTGTGTGTGTGTGTGTGTGTGTGTGTGTGTGTGTGTGTGCGTCAGGAGAGGGGGTGTCCTTCATGAGTGTCTTCTTCCTCCTCAGTCTTGCTTCCCCACCCTAGTCTGCTGCGCTCCCTCATTCCAAGCGGCGTAGACAAAGAGCGCAAGGATCATGTGCACCGCCACAACAGCGACGATGGCAGCATAGAAGCAACTGTCATTACTAGAGTAGCCCAAAGAACCTTTTGAAAGAGTAGTACAGTTTAAGCTTTCTAGTTTCCAGGTAACTAAGATTTTGTACATAAAATGCTCTGATCTTTTGACACAGCTGTGTTGGCCATTTATTTGTGAGGCCAGCTCCCTGGCAACACCAACAATGACATTACTTAACTGCAAATCAACCTGAAACAGTCTATCAATTTGGATACATGTGACTATGAAATCTGGTGTTCTTCATTGTTGCAAGCTTGTGACTTTGCTCTCTTAGCGTATCAATGAATTCCTCTACTTGCAGTCGCTTACAAGTGGAGTCCACGATTCTAATCCGATACACTTTCTCTCAATTTCAGCAAATTGCTCCTCACGGTCCTCCAGCTCAGGGTTACTCAGAGTGGGCGCTGTGATGCCAGTCCAGGGTTGCCGCAGAATACTTGGCACTTATTAAATTATTTTATAACAGTATAAACGTCAAGTACAAGATTATTTGCAATCAGTTCTAACCAAAAAAGATATTCTCTCAAGATTCCCTCGCAACAGATCACGGACAAACCTCTACTAGGCAGGTTAGGCACTAGCACATTTCATTTGAGGGGTAATAAAGGTTAAAATTAGCGGCAAACGCATTCTTCCTAACGTTACCTGTCAGCAGATATTAAAGGCTGGCCAGATGAGAGAGAAATACAAGGTGTGGCTATAGACTATGGAGGTCCACCATAAGTGTGTAGTTTTAGTGTTGTTAACCCCTAAAGCCCTGCGTTTCTTATGGAAGTTAATGTTACAGCTCTAGCACCTAGAACATCGGATTTATTTTATTCACCAGATTGTGGCTATCAAATCCTTAGGTAATCGATGTGTTTACTTAAACTGACTTCATGGTTGTGAGAACACTTGTAATCCCTGATTGGTAAAGCATTGTAGTCTGTTATTTTTCACTGGAAGCATAGGGATAGCAACAGACATATTTTAGAGGTATAATGAGTCTACGGTCTATACAGAGACAACATGCACATGGAAGCACATGCAAGTTTCACAGACACATTACATTGTATATAGTCAAATCTTAAGTCAACTAATGTTATCCAAACGCTATCTAATGTCTACATAATGGCTAAAGTCTACATCAAGTTAGAGTTAGCCCAATATCAGATCACCAATGTCAGCCAGGTTTGCTTCCTCCTTATTTCTGTGGTAACTTTAAAGAGCTTTGGAAAAGGACAGATAGAGTGGTTGCTGGCATATTTTTAAGATGACATGATTTATCGTTAGCTAGAAAAGATAAAGACTAATGCTCTTTCGTTTATATTATCTCTGTAAGTCTACCTGTCGCCCCAAAGTAACTTTTGGTGTTATTTATTTGGATATACAGGACATCTAGCATCCCTACATGAAAGGTTACCTTAGTCAAACTTGTCATCTTGGCCTACTGTAAATGTAAGTTTTGTATTCAAGCATTTTGTGAATGGAGGACCCAACATCTAAGTTCCCAAATCCACGGGATGCGTTGGCCAATAATGCATACGCAAATAATGTGCGTCTTGGAATGACTTGGTCTCAATTTTTCCTTGTTGACAAAACTTAACGTCGTGAATATATTCCTCCATCGCATACTGCAGTCCTTGCTGTCGGCTTCTTGAAGCTATTTTGCCTTACGCCCAGAAACTATCCATTACACACTGGGGCACCCGGCTAAACGGAACAGTTGCCGTATTTCTGACAAGGTTGTGGACAAAGCTTGACCGACCTAGCAACAGTAAGTAAGACGAGCGGAAGGTCAGTCAAGTCTCACATGTCTTTTTAAAAACGGAACTTGCACAAATGCAAATCCACCGCATACAATAAGACGACGGTCACACCCACACTCTATTAAATAATGAGACTAATAATGTAGAATAGACTAGTAATGAAGAAGTGTAATGAAGAAAACTCGTTATACTTGTATGACTCGTATACGCATAATAACAGCCGCTATTTAAAGGGGTAGTGTACACTTAAATGTGTGTGTGTTTTTTTAAGCTGTAAACTAAATTGATATGACTGTACTGTGATGTGTATCGTCCTGAAGGGATTTATTTTTTTGGTAAAGCCCGGCGAACTATTATCCTGTGCGAAATAGCCAAGAAGGCTTAAAATATTGGCGGCTATAGCCCCGAATGGTCGAACATAACGACGCCACTGGTGACTGTACAGTTTTACGGCTGGTTGTTTGATGTAATAACTGTCTGCATAAGATTAGCCAGACCCAAATATATGAAGATTATCACACCTACCTTGGAAAACATAGGATTTGGTGGCAAAGTATAATCCTATTGGTAAAGTAATCATCATGATTGTGAAGATTAACAGGGTCTTCAAAACCGTTAGTAGTGACCCATCATTTCTAACAGGGAAAAATAAATAAATCTTAGTCACGTTCACATTCAAAGTAAATCACACACCATGATGACCCTGACCTGACCCACCGGCATCTCCTAACATGCAAGCATGTAGCATCTATCAGACGAGGTAGGACGTTAGGCACATTGAACCACAGCACATGTATTCACCCTGCTAGCAACACGTTCATCCTTTTGTGCAATTAAGAGCACTTTATTGCAGAATCAGTTCCATTTTAGAACTGTTTACAAACTAAAATTAAAGCAAGAGTAGTACTGCGATGTGTTGGTAACTAACGATAGTAGTACTAACTGTAGAGAACAACGCGTGATACTTAATTTAACCTTACGGAAATTAGAACCCTTGAAATGTTATGCAATGAACTACAGTCTATAATGAATGATAGGTGTAATATATGTGGGTCTCTAGAAAGTTAGGCCTACTATTCTCAACACCACTAGGTAAGGCAAGATATGGCAAAGCATACACATTGTAGCGTTCTAGCTACTTATGCTAGCACGTTAACATACGTTAACTTGGCAAATGCAAGTACATTTTTGATTCGACAGTCTTACCCTCTTAAATCTGTCGTAGTCTGCATTGTACTGAGCAAATTCTTGATGTACTTTCCGGTACAGGACGTGTTTATAATTGCAATAGTTTACACTTTGGCAAACCAGACACCTTTCATGTCGTCGTCGGTACTTCCATGTCTATGGTACTTCCGGGGTTCCGTCACGTGACAATGTCATTGCTTTTTTTTTTTCTTTGAACCAGTATTATGTTTTTTGAAGAACCATTAAGTCATCAAAGTTATGTGGAAAATCGCACGTTTGAAAGTTTTATTACCGAAGCGCTTAGTTATTTACGCCAACAAAAGCTAGACTACATCGTTACAGGTAAACATTCACAGTAAATTCACTAGAGGGAGACAGCACTGCATGTATGGTTTTCAATAGACTGGAAGTCTGATTTTTTACTGAACCTGCGGTTTCTCTCGTAGCAGAATTAATATTCCGACAAATCTTCATCAGTAGAGTCTCGAGGGTCTGAGTCCAGTTTACGTTTCACCATATTGATCAAGGTGCTTAACTGTCCAATTATATTATATTATATCTTGAAAACCTGTG
This sequence comes from Clupea harengus, assembly GCF_900700415.2. Lineage (NCBI taxonomy): Eukaryota > Metazoa > Chordata > Actinopteri > Clupeiformes > Clupeidae > Clupea > Clupea harengus. The sequence goes on along the minus strand of NW_024879592.1, from coordinate 26,647 downwards.
TTATATGTATATTGTGTGCAGTAAGACCTACACATGGAGTAGCCTACTCAAAGAAAGAGATGTGCTTTTAGTGGGCAAGTCTTGAATAGTTGTTCATTTTACCCTCACTTCTCACACTGATTTCATGCAGCTCTTGATACATAGGCCTTGGCCACTAGACATTGAGAAAATGTGACCCTACATAATGGCCCTAACAGAGTAACACTGTCCTTCCACCAAACTCAAATTGCTCATCTGTAAGAGACAGTGGCCAAAGTAAGTCTGCATGTCATTCCAGTTATGCAGATTTACTGAACATGTCTAAAGTAATTAGTAGGCTCTTGTGAATTGAACCAGTACCTCAGCCTTGGTAAAAACAACACTCAGCATTGTGGCATAGGCTATGCTCGCTTGGCTCTGAAGTAAGCTTATGCCAGTTGTTCTGTGGGACACACAAACACACCCACAAACACACACACCACAGTCTGGGGTTAACAAACATATTGTACCCCACTGTTTTTCGCTGAGGTTGCAGGAAGAGGGAATTAAACAGCCAGCGTCTAAGAGGGGTCACTGACCTGAGAGATGAAATCAATCCGCCTGTGAAACACAAAGACAGAAACCTTTAGAGGGCAACCGGGATAAGCGCTATGTCATCACATCTGTCCTTCCTGGGACGGCTCTGGCCAACACAGCTGTGTCTCCGTGAATGAGTGATGATCGCCCTCATCACAGGTTCAGGAAGATTAGACTCAGTAAATGAAACCAGCGCGTGAATGAGTGCCCTATTTGAAATGACCTTGCAGTTTGCGAGAGGTATTAGGTACATAAAATATTATTACCGTATTGATTATAATGATGAAGAGCAGGAATAACAATAGAAACAAATTGAATATTTGGTCTTGATGATGATGATGATGACAACCTTATTATTGTTTGTACACTTGCTTGAAAGTGTATGGGAACAGTTGAGAAAAGTAACATGCATTAGGCATAGTGCAAAAACTGATATTTTATATCTCAGAAATCATGCACTATAACACACAAGTCAAGCAGTATAAGCATCAGAATAGGCCTCCAAAATATCTATTTTAAATAGAATTAAGGCAATGTACACATGAAATGAAGATACATTTACTGTTTATCAAAATAGTTTGTATTTTGAAAACTAATATAAAGAAGGTTAAAGGTGACATGAAATACAAATTCTATATAGCAGATAGACATCTATGCTACATTATTTAACAAAGTGTGAGTATGTGTGTGTGTATTTGTGATAATTTGGTTGATTTGTCAGTTCAAGGACACACAAGGACACACACACACACACACACACACACACACACACACACACACACACACACACACACAAGCATACGGTTCTACAATGGTACACGAAGAACCAGTGCAACATTATAAAAACAGGATAAAAGTCCTTCAGTGGTGACCCCTGACCCCTGACCCAATCACAGCTGGGCCTCCTCCATATGGTTGTTGGTTACCGCCGGCGATTGCCTGCTCTTGAAGTCAGTGGGGCACTTTGAGCTGTCCATGAACAACGTGCGCGGGGCGCACAGCGCCAGCAGCATCTGCTTATACTCTCGCCGGAAGTTCTGGTTCAGCAGCCCGTACACCACTGCGTTCAGGCAGCTGTTGAAGTACGCCATGAAATAGCTGGTCACGAACAGCCACTCTGGAACTTTAGGGGCCACCCGGACAGGGTCAATGGCCACAGCCAGGCCGATGAGGTTCAGGGGCGCCCAGCAGACGGCGAACAGCACGAAGACCACGAACATGGTGAGGAAGTTGCGCAGGTCGCTGGGGCGGCCCCGCCGTGAGTCTTGCGGCTGCACGCGGCTCTTCACCCGGATGACCAGCATCCAGATGCGCAGGTAGCAGTAGGACACCACGGCCAGTGGCACCAGGAAGTGCACCACCACCACGCAGACGGTGTAGGACGAGCTGGCCGTCTGCGTGAAGGTGCAGGAGTAGATGCGCGGGTCGTAGCTCAGCGAGCCCACCAGGAAGTTGGGCACGGTAGCCAGGCAGGTGAGCACCCAGGTGAGCAGCAGGTACAGGCAGGTTTTGCGGCTGGTGTAGAGCCGGTCGTAGTGCAGGCCATGGCAGATGTAGCAGTAGCGGTTGAGCGCGATGGCCATGATGTTGAAGACCGAGCCGATGACGCTCAGGCCCATGACAAAGCCGCTCAGCTGGCAGTGCAGTGAGCCCATGGTCCAGCCATTGTGGAAGATAGCCAGCAGTGCCAGAGGGTAGGGATACAGCGCCACCACCAGGTCTGCCACTGACAGGCTCACCACAAAGATGTTTCCTACAAGAGGTCACACATCCACCAGAATAAAATGAATCTGTACTACAGACATTTAAGACACGGCACTACTTATCAAATATCAACACAGTTTAAGATTATCAATTCTAATTTGAAGATTACCAGCCAATCAATCAGAATGTCAATAAATGATTCTACTTCAGCTATAGATCTGAATGGAAATCTACAGAAATGACTCATGATTAAAACTATTAATGATTAATACAAAAGTGAAACTCTGGAATCTGTAAGTGGCATGGAACATTTCTTTTGATGCAGGAGTCTTGAAAAGACTTGAGTCACAGGAAGCCAGGGAGGAAGAAGGTATTACATCACAGGAAGCCAGGGAGGAAGAAGGTATTACATCACAGGAACCTAATGAGGAAGAAGATATTGCATCTGCAGATGCTCAAAGTCTTGTTGCTCCATGGAAGTGTGCTCCAGGTTATTTTATCTGATGAAATCCTTTTATGGTTCCTGTCTTTGCAGAGAGTTTTAAGACAGCTTAAGGCTGACTCTTAAAAAACTAAAATCTCCCTTCAAAGACCTTTGGCATTTAAAGCACAACAGGACATGCGTAATAAAATAAATCATTGTTTTTTTCCTGTAATGTTTTGTGTTTCATGGGGCAGGTTATTTCTGCTATTTCCCTTATTGTGGTACCGTGATCGTTAACTGAAGTTAACTGATGCTGTAAGTCCAGTGTTGCTGGGGCAATGTTTGCAAACAGACAATGGTGCCATACCCTGGAAGCAGTTTGGGGAAAAGATTAGGGGGGCGATTAGTTTAGAAGCACAGTCACATCCTGTGCCAAGTTCAAACCCCCATAATAGATAATAAAAGGTTTTGCTCATGACCATGGCTTTGAAGGGGAAATCTGTGTTTTTTATTACTACAACAACATTCCCAATCCCAATCAAAGGGATACATCCTGTGCCATCTTTGCTGTATGATTTGATTGCTGGCATAATGTAGAATATCTGCTTCTGAAATTCATTTTAGAACTGTTTCTCAACTGAACCGTTACCATCTCCAAAGAGGGGATTGGATAGCAAACCAGATAATTCTCCATAGTCATATACAATCTAATAATATACTATCTTGCAAAACCTTCAGCTCTGTTCTTGAGGTTATTACTGGCTAATACAGAGAAACATTGATTGAATGTGACTAAATTGAAGCTCTCATTCAAAATACATATACATTTACTTATATAAACATAATCAACACAACAAATAGTTAGATAAATAACCTCGGTTAAGAAAGTTAGTTATGGAGCCTGTATTCATGTTAGACTAAACCCCTTTGCCCTCTCCCTTCCAATCCATCTCAGAGGATACCTTGTTCTTCTAGGCTGTCTGATAGTAAAATAATTAATCTTTAAAGCAGTCATTCATGGAAACGAGTGACATTATCTGGCCCGATCAGTAAGATGACTAACATGTCCCAGTGATATTTCAGAGGTCCTTTGACGTAATGTATTTCAAAAGCAATCACTAGGCTATAAGCCTCATGAGTCCTTTGCAAGCCAGAGAGACCTGGGATCTGAGTTTAACAGCAGCCTGACAAATGCACCATTGTTTCGACGTCCTCTCCTCGGCAAGGGCTCTCGGAAACAGTCAGCGAGTGTTGTCTTTTAACAATAATACTTTCAGCGATACCAGCACACGGTGACCAAGTGTGTTCTAAACTCCAGAACCTTGACATAATTACACAGCAGATGATTAAGAGTGAGTCGGACAGAAGGCCAGACAGAATAGGGAATGTTCGCCACATATCACCTTGAGCTCTGATTTCTCCTGCTGAGTGAGTATGTGTGCGTGTGTGTGTGTAGATACTGATTCATCATGACTGACTTAATTAATTAATTACTAATACACAATTAATTGTCTGGTTTAAACTACAATCAGACAGCATTCATTTAGACTCAATATACCATGGGTCACTTGAAATGAAAGTCATTTAGTGAAGTAAATAAGGTCCTTCTGGCTGCCTTTTCCACACAAGAATATACCAAATTCCATTTATATACACAAACTCAAACAAACCTCATATTAAAATGAAAGTAGCATGAAATCTAATTAAACACTGAGGCCACTGTAAAACTGATCTGCTCCCCTACTAAGATGGCAGCTTTATCTGCAATCATATGACCAGTGGAAGAAATTTTGGATTGAGTACACTTTTATTGCCTATTCAGAACAACAATCAAGTGATTGTGAATGACACAGATTCCCTTAAAGCAATAGTAGTTGGCAAGCTGATAATAAAAAAATGACGGTTATGGAAACATTCACCTTTTCTTAGGACAGCGTTGGTTTCTTATTTTAAATTGATGATAATAACTGTACAAACACTGGAACAATATGTCTTCTTTTCAGGTCAAATAAAAATGCAGAAACCAAGCTTAATGTCCATCTCAGTCTCTGGAGACAGTAGTGTGAGCTGTGAGAAGCACACAGACCCTGGTGGACGCGTCAGTACCTCATCACTGTCCCCTGCCCTTAACAAAACTCCTTTTTTTAACTCACTGATCCAGTTCATCTGGGTATCTTGAATAACCCAGTGTGTGGAGAGTTTGTTACTCATGGTGAACTTAAAGACTTTAGAAAAGAGTTCAGAGTGCCTGCCAGAACCATACATAAAGTTATGGAACATGAGCTCTTCAGTCATATCCAATGAGAATCAACACAACACAATAACATTTATACGTAAGAGGCGATGCTACAATCATAGTGCAACAACACATAAGATGGACAGAATGACCTAAGACCTAGATTGCGTTTTGACTGAAAGACTAACCAGTACTTGCTCTTCAGTTGTGGAATGAAAAAAAATTCAGAGAAAAATGTTGTGGTGCTGATTGCTAGTGTCTTTAATGCCTCTCCTTGTTTTGGTCCTAAACCATCCATCTTGTGCTGATGTTCGGGCTGGACATCCCTCAATAAGTCCTCAGCTGACTGTCCAACTCTTTGAACTCTGTGGTTTTGGTTGGTGTTGTGTTCCCATTGCCAAATCAGTGATGTTTTCCCTCATCGTAATGAAAACAGAGATGTTCCTTAGATGCAGCAGCACCTCCTCCACCTGACTGCCTGTGTGATGAGTCCATGTCTGACCCCTTCAGTGATGTGGTACACAGAGATATCTGAAGTCACTTGGCTGTGCTCCTCTCTTAACCTACAGAGCCTAAAGATGCCTTAACCTTCTTATTCTAGTCCATCCTCACCTCTTTTACTGATATCCAAGGAGAGGCTATGATTCTGGCAACACCGTATTCAATTCTTTATCGATCTTTGATCCAGGCAGTCCTGCCAGTAGTGGTCCACCAGGGCTGTCAAAAAGGTCAAAAATACAGTGTGCTACCATCAGGAAATGGGTTCGCAACGATAAGAGAAGAGCTAAGGTTCAAGCCAGCCACCTGTTGACGCTCATTATCATCAGCTTAAGGTCTTGAAAAGTCCGTAGCTTTGGCTTTCCAAACAGTGCATCAGGGATTTTGCTGTGGACAAAACACTGAGGCATCCAAACTAAATGTCTAGGAAATCCAGCCCTGAAACTGCTGAAAGTACAGGCCTAGTTTGGTAGAACTACGCCACAGGGCTTAGGGGAGCGGCACTCAGAAACGTAGTCTGGAACAGAAAGATTAAGTTTCTTAAGTCGACGTAATGAGAAAGGCTTTGTGGCGTGTAAAGCATTTTTATGCCATTGTTTGTCTTTTTAGACAGTCCTGCTGGGATTGAAAGAATGCCTTCTTCAAAGAAGAACTGGCGAGCACATAGACACTCAAAAACAAACTGGATTTTAGAGATCAAACTCATTTAAATGATGCATAAATAATCAGTGTCGATATGACCATATTAGGAGATTCTCCAGGATTCCCTTGCAGTTGTAGGGTGATGCTTCCAGAGCACTGTAATCCATCGATGAACAAAACAGAGACAGAATTAAGACCCCCCTTTAAAAACATGTTCCAAAAATTTGAATTAAAATGGCATCACAAGAGTATCATTCCACTATGCCTATGAGAACTGGAAAATTGGAGTGAAAATGTATGACACACGTGAAAATAGAAATGTAGGAATAATCTCTTTCATTCAAACGTTTTTTTGCCTGTTTTTAATGTATGTTTTCAACAGACTCATTTATTACAACTTTATTCAGCAATTCATTGGGAAAATCAAACCTTTATTACACCTTACATACCTGTGATCACATTCTGTTCAGTTACTAGATCATGAGGTGTGGCTGTATTCTTCAAACTGCTGCAGGTGACTACTCTCCGTCACACAAGCCCATTTGGTGACACTTCATGTTTATGGCTCTTTATAGATGAAGAGCAAACGATCAGTGACTCTCCAGTAAACATTCAATAAACATTCAGCCTACTCCCAGTAAACTCTCCACTACAGTTAGACTGTCAACCTGTCCACTGTTTACCCCGACCAACCAAGCATTTGAACTAAAGTGGGACCATCATTGTACTACGTATATCAACCTATATGTAAATGTAACACAAAATTGCTCTTGGTGCCACTTGATCTGATAGGGGACAGTGAGTGGATATGTAACCCTTCATGTCAAAAACTAATAAACATGTAATCTAAGAAAAGCAAACATGATATAAAGACAAGACAGACTTTTTGCATCATGTGCATAAAAACCCACAGCACTGTTTGATATATGCGTGTTATCTATGGTATGGTATGTATGGTATGTATGTATGTATGTATGTATGTATGTATGTATGTATGTATGTATGTATGTATGTGTGTGTGTCTCAAACACAAAACACAGTTTTTGTGGTGCCCAGAGGAGAGAATTCAGGGTACTATTTGTGGAGTTTAAGATCAAGAGAGGGGGGGGGGCTGTGCATGAAACACCATTCAAACGCTATCTCTACTCCCTAAATACTGATTGCTTTCATGAGGCTCTCACCCTCTCACCATCATCCCTTGTGGTGCCGCAGATCAAAACGTATGGACTGATAAGATATGGGACACGCTGACCTGACCTGTGAAGCCTGGAAGTACTGCAGGCTGTACCCAGGCTGAGACACACAAATCTAAACCAATGACAAATACAGTAAAAAGGCACAGTTGTTCTCATTCAGCCTTGGACATAAATTCCCCGACACCCTCCCCTTCTTTTACCCCCTAAACCTCTAACCCCTGATCACAGAACATCTTAGAGAGAGAAAGAGAGAGAGAGAGAGAGACAGAGAGAGAGAGAGACAGAGATAGTGAAAGGGAGAGAGAGAGAGAGAAAAAGACAGAGAGAGAGAGAGTGAAAGGAAGAGAGAGGGACAGAGATAACAGCTTTCACTCACAGCTGAGATCTGAGACAGGCTTTAGTTCACAGTTGGTTTGGACCAGCTAAAAAGCAAATGCTGTTTATTTCTTCATGTTGAGACCCAACTCTTGCATAATTACCTATATAATCAACACATGCTCATCCTCAAACTGTTGTGTGTACCTATTAGTACCTACGAATTAATGTAAATATGGAATATGTGCATGGAACTACACTACACAGTAACAAAACTGCTGTTAGGAGAACTCCTATTTCAACAAAATGAGATTTGGTGCTCAGAACTAACTATTGTGTAATTAAATTCTAGTTCATTCTATTTTATATCTTTATATTGTCATTAACCATAAAAACTCTCACAAACCTTTTTACAGAACTAAAAGGCAGTGACACACCAGGCCGGGTCAGCCCAAAAAATGTAAGCAATCTTTCAGTTAAATTCCAAAAACCACCTATCGGCTATAATTTACACTGACAGTCTTACAGCCCCATCCCCCTAAAACAGAGGGAGGATTCAAAGGCTGAACAAGTGAAAAAGTGATCATATACAGTGATTAATACATTATTTTCCTTATTATAATCCTCAATTACCATGGTAGCCTATATTTCTCTGCAAACTATGGTCTGTCAAGAGTGGATGTAGTTTTACCTGACTAAGGACACAATTACATAAACGTACTGAAAAACAGAAAGCGAGCGAGAGAATGATGATGGGTGGGTGGAGGATAAAAGGGAAGAAAAACGATAAAGAGATGAATCTGTATGTCTGTATGTGGTTTAGTTGGACAGAGGGGCTAATTCAGAATAGGGAGATTTACTGAGGATATAGGATCAAAAACATAGTGTACAGTGAAATTAGGACCTAAGGGGAGACAAACATCTTGTCATTTGTTAATTGCCTCCAGATATGGCTTTGAGTAGATCCTTAAGCTTCATTTTTGCCTTTATCATTATGGTGGAGACTGATGAGGAAAAATGAATTTGAAAAGATGTAGGAAACAACAAACAACAAACAAACAAACAAACAACATGTTAAAAAGTAAAGGGGTCGCTGGGGTGAAGGGGTGGATACTTTCTGAATGCACTGTGTAAACACACAGACACAAACACAAACATACAAGGAGACACACAAATTAATACACAGACATACGTATATATTATATATATATATAGAGAGAAAGAGAGTGTGAATATATATATATATTCACACTCTCTCTTTCTCTCTCCCTTTCTCTTTATCATTCACTCTCACAGACTCTCTCTCTCTCTCCCTTTGTCTCTCTCTCTCTCTCACACACACACCCACACACACACACAGTCAATTTCACACACTTAGGCCACATGATAACTGATAGGGATTAAGAGGCGAATGTTTTCAGCCTAATCACAGCTTGATGCTGGGAGTTCCTTTATTCCACCCCTCATGAGACAACCGCAAGCTGAGGGACACATACTGAGAGACACAAACTGTACAGGGCTCCTACAATGTGTAACCCCCGGCAACCATTCTTCAGATTTTGGTTGCCTTGAATTAGCCATTTTTTTTATGTATAAATAAAATATGAAATTTGCATGCATCATGTCAGCCAACCATAACTAAACATAGCTCATCAAAACTGAACATAAACTAAATTCCCATACACCTTGCCAGGCAGCCTCTCCCTCATATTATGCTTATAGTGATACTGATAAAGTGGCCATATTACCTACTGTTGATTGTTTACCCTAAATTGATCTGTTTATCAAATTGATGTTTACTGACCAAATTGTCTCTCTCTTATAGCGTATATATATATATAGCATAGTATATGCCGATGGCTGTGGAAACATTGCTCCCCATATCCATTTAGTACATACTGTATGTGCATATCAGTTCTGTACGCATCATGTATATAACATATTATGTTTGTATGCACTGTGTACATTTACCCCATGTATGCTAGCATGCTTATCCTGATAGGTGTATGAAGTCATCTGCCATGTTTCTGATGGTCTCCCCTCCCCTCTTTTACTATCGCTACCTCTCTACCAGGCCAAGAAAAACACAGATCAGGACCTGGAAATTGTGACATTCTGGTGCACGATTTTGGGTGAAATGCTGGCATGGCAGAGGACTCTGGCATCAAACACAACCCGACTGTTACCTTTCCAATTAACACGTACACGTCTCAGCAGACAAATCATCATGATCAACAACTCATTCGTTCGAGTGTCAAAGTATTCCCCTCAAATAACAAATCAGAAGCAGAAAAGATACATTTATTTCACTTTAGGAATATTTTTCGATAGTCCGTCGGACAGGGTGTATACACTGCGATGGGAAAACTTGATTATCCCAGGACATCGGTTCCCAAACTCGAAGTGGTTCAGGGGGTACGCGGGGAGAAAATTTCCGCGATAACAGAAAACGGACGGAATTCGCAGAATGTACCGTTTGAAACAGAATTGCAACTTTCAGACGGAAACATAATTTTGTGCATCAAAATCGCCCAAATTCCCCTGTATTTTGTCCTGCAAGGCTGTATCTCTTTCTTATAAACACAACGATCGCAACGATGAACAAGCATTAATTAGAAAACAAAACCACTGAGAAAATGTCACGTCTGTGCTGAACTCTGCTCCGGCCACGCCCCCGCAGCTGGAGATTAAATGTCTGAAGGGGTACGGGACTGTAAAAAGTTTTGGAACCACTGTCCCAGGACATTGGATATTCTGTGATGTTTAATGTACGCTCCATTAAACATCATAGAATAAGACTGCATCCAGACTGCATTTCTCACTCTCTGCAATTCTCTAAGCCTCTTTTACCCTCTCTCTCTCTCTCTCTGTTTTTGCTTCTTTTCTTGTCTCTCATATTGTTGTGTTTTGTAATGACGGGCCACTGCCACCCCTGCAACGTCACGTGTAACAGTGAGTGAACTATGCGCCCAGAGCCAGAAGCGAGCCAGGACCACCACTGCTCTCACTTCCATGACTCATGCATTGTGTCAACCCATAGGAAGCACATATGCAACGCTGTCTCACTTTCAGAGGTCAGACGAAAAAGTGAGAAAAAGGTCGACAGGTTTCAGAGTGAACTCAACTCGCCAACTCAGTGAAACAAACTGGCCAACTACTCGCAGCTCATGCTCTGCAAGTACTGCATTCCAAATACTGCTTGGATTGTGTTTGAGTCCAAAATATGTCTGTAATTCTAATTCAGTTTTAGTTCTATGTTAACAGCTCAATGAGTAATAGAGAGCCTGTTACTCAACTGAAAGACCTTGATGTAAATACAACCTTTTAAGTCTAAACAACAACAAGGGTAAGTGCTTAGATTTGATTATCTTCTTTGTTTGTCCTGCCTACAAATTGGTGTAATGGAACTTTAAGTGGTTTCAACATGAAGTCAGTGGGCTAGCTAGTACATCAATATTGTGGTATGAGGAGACCACACTGCTGTTTGCTTAACATCCAGAGTTTGGGAGTGGCCATCTATTCCTGTATTTAATTCTGTTTTCAATTCATTTGGTTTGGGTCGTCTGCTCACTTGATACACACGCTCTAGTTTCTAACTCCATTTTCTCCGATCCATCTTCATACCTCTCAATAGGCATATGAACACACACAACTAGACAGAGGAAGAGGAAATGATCATGCTCATGGATGTTTTATTCTTTCACCAGGAGATATTTCACACCGAGGGAAAAACAGGCATCAGCAATCCCTTTCACCAGGCTTCAATTGAGTAATGAGAGGCATAAAAACACTCAGCCTTAAACATCTGCTTTGTCATTGAACGGTGTGTTGGTGGTGGGCTGCGCACACAGCAATAATTGCCAGGGCGTTTTATTCGTTATACAGTCACGGCGCTCACGGGCACGGCCTCCTCTCCTCTTTAATGAGGCGTTTTAACTGGCTCTTGGGCCTGGTCTCCCTATCAGGTCAACACAAACAGGACCGCTGGAAATGCGCAGGGCTTTGAGAGGCAAACACCGGACCACCCTTAGGATCTGCCTTCATTCCCTCAGCATATCCACACCATCTAATGTCATCAAAGCATTCCAGGAACACACATGCACACACTCACTCACTCACTCACTTACACTCACAAAGAAAGCAAGTGTCAAAAATGGCCATATAAGGTGCGAGATCTATTCTCGCATTGTCTAAAGCAATGCAAACAATCACACACTGCCAGCTCTGTTTTTGGCCCTCTCGTTTTCAGGAGGAGGTCTTGTTTGCAGACTCGATGGATGAGTTTTGACAGAGACCACTCAGGTCCAGGCTGGAAAGAAAACAGTGCTCTTGGAAAACACACACACACGCATGTCCCATTGATGCGACAGGACAAGATGGAAATGTAAGGTCCCTCTCAAATTAGATTCATCTTGACACTGTGTCACGATGATCTATGGCAGACCACTGTTTTCTCATTTGACTGAGCCCTAATCAAATCTATTGGACAAAAGCACTTACTTGCGTTGCACTGCACCACTTTGGGCTTTTACACAACCTCTAACACACACACACACCACCTAACCCACCCGTCACACAACCTCTAAAACACACACACACCACCTAACCCACACAACCTCTCAAACACACACACACACCACCTAACCCACACAACCTCTAAAACACACACACACCACCTAACCCACCCGTCACACAACCTCTAAAACACACACACACCACCTAACCCACACAACCTCTCAAACACACACACACCACCTAACCCACCCGTCACAACCTCTAAAACACACACACACCACCTAACCCACACAACCTCTCAAACACACACACACCACCTAACCCACCCGTCACAACCTCTAAAACACACACACACACCACCTAACCCACCCGTCACAATCTCTAAAACACACACACACACCACCTAACCCACCCGTCACACAACCTCTCAAACACACACACACCACCTAACCAACACAACCTCTAACACACACACACCACCTAACCCACCCGTCACAACCTCTAAAACACATACACACCACCTAACCCACCTCAATGTACATGTTTACGTCACTCTTGAAAAGACCCCTTTTCATGCGCTTCAAAAATGTCCAGGTTTAAGAGATGATTAGAAAAGATGATAATCATTTTAAAAACGTGGGAGATCTCTTCAGTTAAAAGGTAGAGGGTTGTTTGAACAGTTACTTTCAATGCGCAGACACTCTAAGGTGGGGGTCCCCATACTACGGGCCGGCCCCACATTCTGGGTGGCCGCCGCAGAATAGTTGTGAGGTTGCTGCGTTGCACATAATTATGAATACTATATTCCATTTCTACTAATAAATGCCACTAAAATATTTATATATATTATATTTATATTTAGTCATTTAGCAGACGCTTTTATCCAAAGCGACTTACATTTACACTGATGGCACACTGCACATCAGGAGCAATTAGGGGTTCAGTGTCTTGCTCAAGGACGCTTCGACAGGGAATCGAACTAGCAACCTTCTGCTTACTAAACGACTTCTTTACCTCCTGTACCACTGTCGCCCCATAAAAACTCACACTGTACCTTTAACTCACACTGGTGGTAGTTTTGGCGCTGTGCAGGGAGGTGACACACACCCCATTAACACTACTGCTTCTACCAGCGGGCTGCGAACATGCAAAAAACATCATATGGTGGATTATACGAGATCTGGTCAGTACAGTCAATGCACATGAACACGATTTATTGCGTTGATGTTGTCAGTAGTGTTAATGTTAGCTTGCAGGTTGGATTGCCAGCTTCAGTCATTCATTCATTCATTCAGTCATTCATTCATTCATTCATTCATTCAAGGGTATCATTAAAGCCCCATTATGCGAGGATTGATTTTTTTTTTGCTTCTGAGCTCCGCCTAAAGTTGTGGAGTGTAGCTCACTCTTTCACCACGTAATTACAAATCGCGCTTCGAGACCCCTAATGGATGAGGAACACGTGTATTTGTCAACAAGCTGGAGGATATGGAACCGGCAAAAGACAACGGCAGAAGCGAAAAAAGCATGTAGACTGACAAGGCAGAGTAACGTCACAAGATTTTACACAAATGTGACTCACAAATGTTTTATTTATTGTGACATCGGAGATGAGCGCTAACATAATCAAAGAATAACAAAAAGAGAATGACACATTTTCATTTAGCTGAGATACTGCTTGTGTTTTCAGCCCAGTTTGAGGAACCCTGCTCTCATTACCTTGCCTTGTTTGAACAGCAAAGGCCATTTGACGCAGGAGCAAAAGATTTTAAATAGTAATTAAAACCAGAAGTGAAAAGGTCAAATTTTAAAGTAATGAGAGCTCCTGGCTAGTTTCTGTTATTCTGAGTTTGACCTTAACTGCATGGTAACAAGAGGATGCTAATGGAACATCTCCCTTCATCCCTTGTGAGTAGTACACAATACAATACCAATTATCCAGATGTTATAAGAGAGAACATACAGGAAGAATCACTAGATGCCTTGGATCACGTGTGATGTGGTAAAGAAATAGCTGAAATATTCAAGCAAAGCATATACATATTCAAACCTGTGGATTCCAGTGTACCACATGGATCGATGGCCTAGATGGCCACAGCTAGCCACAGCTTTCCTGGTGCTCTCTGGCCTTCATGTCTGCCGTGTCATCCTGTCCTCACTGCTGTCTCAGAGATCTCAGAGATCTCACATCTAGTCCATCGTGTCCGTCCCTCTAGTTTCTCATTCAAAGCATCTCTTTTCCTAATTGACCACAGCCAGTGTAAATAATCTGGACAGTTAAGTGCTCACCCAGTCAATTCACATTCTTCCACATATTCCTAATGTTTTAATACCAACATGTGAGCTTGGCCTCGGAGAAGCACGAGAATTTATTCAGGGTCTGTCTGCTCCTAAATTAGGGAGGAAGACAGCTGCTTTACTGAACCTTTAAACATTTATTGGGACTTCACGTGTGCCTTAAAATAGCTGGCGACAAAGCTGTCCAAACTGCCTTTTTTCCCTTTCTTCCGTGACTGCAGCTTTATTTCATGAGGGTCTTCTTTATTTCATGAGTTTGTCCTTATCAGACTCTCCAGTCTTCCCTCTAGCCCTGCGGCTGTAGCGAGAACTGAAGCTTCAGTATCATCCTCCGGATGCATGGCTGAGTAGCTGTGGCCAAGCGCTGCCAGCCCGTGACTGCTAAAACGGATCTCTTTTTTTTCTGCCGTTCTGCACAGCCGCTGGAGGTGCCTGTCACTCTGGTCAGTCGTTGGACGTTTCCCAAAGTGAAAGAGTCGGAGACATCTTGGCATTTGGCATCTCGGCACAATTATGTCACCTACTGTATGTGCAGAGCCAGCTGGACACTTAACTTGGAAATATCCTGAGGCCCAGGAGAGTTAGACACTTCAGTCAGACTGAACTGCCCCAGTGGCTTGGCTTACCACTTCAGTCAGACTGAACTGCCCCAGTGGCTTGGCTTACCACTTCAGTCAGACTGACACTCAGCTGGCACTGGCACAATCACACACCTTTGTTTGTGTTCCCTCAGAGGTGAAGGGTTTCGCCTCAGAGGTCTGAGCAATGATCCATACCATAACAGACTCCAAGACAACCTCACACATTTATCTGTGTTCCCTTGGAGTTCAATGCCACTGACTCTTAGGTTCACTGGGTTTTCAGACTGAAAACACCAAAGGGGCTTTAAAAAGAGAACATTAGGAGCTATGGGCGACAGTGTATTCTTATGGTACACTATGTGATCTATGTAAACAATCAAAGCAGTGTTAAACTTTTGACAGCTCTCAGTGAAGCCTAACTTTCAAACAGCTATCAAATGCAATAACTGTCATAAAACCCAAACTATAATAAACCATGACCTGACCCTGACCTTAAATCCGGGACTTTCTGTCTTCCTCAGTGTCATAAGAGTGGTAACTGATGGTTTGTTGATTGGTTGTGATGGGCCATTAACATAGAGTTGGACCCAGTGATGACAGTGATGGAGATGTGTCACTGTGCTCTGTCTACTTCTCATTCAGCTCCGCTATGACCTCACTGCCAGGAAAGAGTCGAAGAGCCACACACTCGGGGCCTATTTTACTAACATTTGCGAGCGCAGCGCTATCAGCGCCTTTGCCAAACCGCATACCGCACCGTTGTGTTTCCGCATTTTGCGTAGTATTTATCAAACAAGAACCTCGTCGCGTAATCAGCGCCTAACCCCGCCCATTAGTGTTAGTAAAGCGCCGCTAAAATAGGGAAGAAAGGGCCTGCGTGTTCCTGCCACCATGGATGATGAGTTAGAATTAGAATTAGAGCTTTTGGTTCACGAGGTTACAGCAAACTTAGCTTTTGGGAGCACTCCATGAATTATTTGATATTTTAATAAATTAACCAATTTTTATTCATGAATTATTGATTGAATAAATGTATATATAAGTTGGGTCAACTGATGCTCTCGAATTGTATTGCTGAACAGCAATTTGCAAGGGTTTTAACCGAGATCATAGTTTTGACGGTAACCGCATGAGTTATAGAGAGCATTGTGCTGATATTGTTTTTACGTTACTTCAGATCTGGAGTGCTGTCCCGATTGCTGAAAAACTCATGCAATGTATTTTTAATTGTGAATGCAGAAATAAAGCCATTGTGTGGAATCCCTGGTCTGACTATACCACCTGCACAACTGAGGGTCGTTACCATAGACATATATACGTACATGTACATATGTCTATGGTCGTTACACTGGTGACCACCAGTCCACACTACGTTGTCAGGGGTAACAGAGGTTTTCAGATACGCTGACGTTGCCATGGCACGCACAGTACAAATCATATAAATGCAATTCCTTGTGAAGTATTGAGGGGGTACACTTTGTGTCACAACGCATCATGAGTATTTAGGGGGTACACTTTGTACACTGGGGGTAGCTTGCGCTCGAGAGGCTATAACGTCAAAATAAACATGGAAGGTGAAATGAATATGATGCTCTGTCTCTACAATTTACTTAGTTTAGTTAGTGCACTTCAGGTACAAGTTCTTTTCCTGAATAGATACGCATTACTCCTACGCAGAAGGCGAGCACTGTACTCGGTGTGCTTGAACAATGGGTGGAAAAGGCAAAGAATACCGTCTAAACCATACATTGTGTGGCGATTCTGGGTAAGACCTGGCAGAACAGCTAGCTAGTGGGACAATTTTTGATATGCCTATATTAAATGATATATATATATAAACACTTAAACAAATAACATGTCTGTGTCAAATTTCTCGCACGCACAGTTTTCATTTAGCAACTGATATGTCATGCTAAAACACCTCTTGTTTCGTTACTAATCCATAATAAGGCACACTTTACGCATCTCCTCCCATCTCTTTGCAACGAACACCCACTTTCCCTTATACCCTCCCAGCAGCGGGCAATCTGCGTTTTTACTCAAGTGCGCCGCCTTTGTAAATATGGTTCCATGTCTTTACCCGCAATTTGCGAAGAAATTACACCTGAAGTGGGCGCAATCCTGTTAGTAAATGAGGCCATCAGTTCTCTAAAAGTATTACAGCAACACAATTCCTCAGCCTACTTCTTCTTCTTCACGTCAATGTATGGAACCATTTAGGATACAGGCATGTTTCATATCAAATTCAAATAACTTCCAGAGGAACCGAAGAAAAACATGACCGTTTGAATTCCTTCAATCACTTTGAATGTCAACTGATTGTTTTTCAGGCATGGTGACTGAGAAAGACGAACGACAGACACTTCCTGTATCGATATGTTTAAAAGCTATGAGAGATTGGCCATTCACACTTACCCACTTAACAGCAGTGGAAACCTGAACAAAATGAAAAAGCTAAGGTCTTAACAGTATTAACAGTGGGTCAGCATAATAAGGTAATTGAATGTCAGACCATGGTGTATGAAACAGAGGTCTTTCAGGACATCGACTCACTGTATTTTAAATCGGATGGACAGTCTGGCAGGTGTAATGACACCTCTCCGGCACCCTTATTTCTTATAGGATGTAATTGTCACTTTCCATATTTACAGTGTTCTGGGTTTCAGAGGTGCCTTTATTAAGAATCTCTATCTGGGACAAACTGGTGCTGAAAACTGAACTCATCAGGCCTTTTCAAAAATGTTTCCCTGAATCTAATAGTTATAGTAGCCTCATATGAGGTGAGATGGGATGAGAATCCTATCAACTGTACAGATTTTCAAAACACCAAAATGCCTGGGAAATGCCTGTCTTGACAAAAAAAAAGGAGATTGACATGACGATGACAGGACCATTTCACAAACATCATTCAAACCAGTAACACATTTGTTTGAAATTGATTTCTAACATAACACTGGCAGGAAAGAGCAAAGAGTCACTCTTATCAAGCACAAAAAGCTAAGACTAAAATAAAGTCACATTCTTGCCATAGTATTGTAACTGGCAAACAATGACCTAAAAAATGTTCCTGGAGTATTTCCAAAGACCAAAATCTAATGATGTTTGCCCGCAGAGTGAATCACGGTTGTTTCAGTTGCTGGCTCGGAGAAGCTACAAGTGTGTCTCAAGATACCTAAAAACTCCATTAGCTGGGAGACAAAACAGGAAAATGAAATGTTTGTTACTCTTTAAAAATAGCACTGATTTATTCAGTGGTCACGCCCCTCCCTTTAATTTGAATTTTTTTTGTTTGTTTTTTTGTCTCATTATTATGTTTTCTCTTTTGTACTTTTTGTCTATTGTACTTTTATTGTGTCAGTTACTACCTTCAATGTAAAAAAAATCCCAGATATGTTCAAGATGTCATGTCCATACTGAACTGAAATAAAAAGAATTATCAAAAAAAAAATTGAAAATAACACTGAGGCATAATGAGATACCCAGTGAAAGATCATATTGTCAACAGGTGCATTTTGGTTTGGTTTGGCTACTAGGCATGGGAGGAGAGAAGAGAAGAGAAGAGAAGAGAAGAGAAGAGAAGAGAAGAGAAGAGAACTAAACTATAATGCCACAGTAATGCATTTCTGAACGTGTGGACTCTCTCGCCATTACAAGACCAGAAGGTGAGTCGTAGAGTGGAGTCTCCTGATCCGTGATATAAACGAAATAGATAAAGCTTTTAAGTTAAAACTTTAAACACAACTGTACCACACACAATAAACTAAACCGCTGCAACCACGCCGATTCAGAGGTCACTGATGATTTATTTATTTAGCGGGCATCACGCTTGTGTATTATGTTCAAAATATATATATACAAACAGTGTATTATTATTTGTAAATTAAACCACAAGCACAAGCAAGTCTTTTTTCTTTGGTTATTCTTTTTGGGAAGGGGAGCTGGGTGGAGTTGGAGTGGATTTTGTTGGGGGGCACACAATGCTCGTTGGGGAGGCATTGCCTTGGCGACGGGCCTGGGCCATAGTGACACGGCCTAATAAAACGGTAATGACAGTGGACAGAGATGGAGGGGAGACAGAGAGAAACACAGAGAGAGAGAGAGATGGAGGGCAGACAGAGAGAAACACAGAGAGAGAGAGATGGAGGGGAGACAGAGAGAAACACAGAGAGAGAGATGGAGGGCAGACAGAGAGAAACAGAGAGAGAGAGAGATGGAGGGCAGACAGAGAGAAACACAGAGAGAGAGAGATGGAGGGGAGACAGAGAGAAACACAGAGAGAGAGAGAGAGAGAGAGAGATGGAGGGAAGACAGAGAGAAACACAGAGAGAGAGAGAGATGGAGGGGAGACAGAGAGAAACACACAGAGAG
The DNA here is from genome assembly GCF_900700415.2 of Clupea harengus. Taxonomy (NCBI): domain Eukaryota; kingdom Metazoa; phylum Chordata; class Actinopteri; order Clupeiformes; family Clupeidae; genus Clupea; species Clupea harengus. The sequence continues at coordinate 7,315 of NW_024879592.1, read as the reverse complement.
AGAGATGGAGGGGAGACAGAGAGAAACACAGAGAGAGAGAGAGATGGAGGGCAGACAGAGAGAAACACAGAGAGAGAGAGAGAGAGAGAGAGAGATGGAGGGAAGACAGAGAGAAACACATAGAGAGAGAGAGAGAGAGAGAGAGAGAGAGAGAGAGAGAGAAGGCTCGAAAGGAGACCCAGCAGAGCACACACTTCCACAAGGGACTCACTCCTCTTCCAGTCTCCAGAGTGACCACACCCCGTGATTAGGAGGGCATCTACAGCCCACTGCATTGAACAGCTCTCAGGTGGCTGACCAGGGCCAGGACAGCGCATCCTCTCAGCTTGGTCTTGATGTTCAGCAGGGGCCTGTCTGAGTGGCGCAGATTAAAGCCCATTTGGTGCATTTTTCGAGTGTGGAATAATGGTCCCTCTTACATCAGGTAATCATCCTGGTGAACATTACATTATTTTCCCCCTGGTTTACAGGCGTCTAAGCAGCTGCTGTAGTGCAGCACCAACGGCAGAAAAGGTTAGATGTGAACTGTGATTCACCAGGCTATTATCTAAACAGAGCCAAAAATGTCCATCTTACCTGCGGTCAACCACCAAAAAGGTAGACAAATAAAATATAAATAAATACATTTCAATCAAAAACGTAGAAAACCTCGCAAGATTAGCAAGGTGGGTGTCTTGATGCCACAATGTGCAATAGTTGTGACTTGAATGCAGTGGCCCTGAGTTTAACAGACTCCTGGCAGCTGTTTGGTCCGTACAGACCCCCAATAGGACTGTGCAAAAAGGCCATTTATTTGCAAATGAGGACTAGAAGCACTCGGTGTTCCATTAAGGACATTAAACCGATGGAAAGCGCAGGTGTGGTAGTAAATCCGTTCATAACCAACTGCTACCCTGATGGAGGAATTGCAATTAATTATCATGACTTTCCAAAATCACATGATGTATTATTCCATCTTGCAAGCATCTGCTAACATTGAGTGAGTCTGGTACTAGTGTTATTTTCTTCTTCAAAAGAATAAGAACAGACATATTTTCACCACTGTCTATCAGTGTACCTCAACACACGCATGATGCCATGTCTTGACATGTGTTCCGGCAACAGTAAGCAAAGGGTTATTATTACAGTGCCACACCATTTGCACCGCGCGGTGTTATCCGTGAGCCACACTTGCGTGCGGGTACCTGCTGTGGTGTGTCCACCGGCACCTAGTAAAGCTGTCTGCTCGTGCGCTTGCTAAGACCTATTTTAGGAGTGCGCCGCTGAGGACTTTCAGCACGGTGATCTCTCCTGGGTTCAGGATTATCACAGGAACTATCACACAAAATGCAACAAAAATGGCACGTTCTGGGGTTTTCCTGCCTCTTTTTGGCCCTCGTGTCGCACACGAGCGCGTCAGAAACACGGCACTGTGGCAAAGCTCTTTTGTACTGCTAGCGCTCGACAGGCCGCCGACAGGCAGCCAGGTCATAACAAATGAGTAACATTTAGAAACTCATTTTTGTAATGTTCCGAACCCTCTGCATCATTGTCCAAGACAAGGCATCGTATTGCAGTCATCTATCTTATTAACAGCAAACAGAGTTCAGCAAAAGAAAACAGACGTGCATCCCCACCTGCGTGGATCATGTAGTTTCACATATCTGTGAAAACAGCTGTGCGCTTTCCTAATCCCGTTTGCAACCTTTTGCATCTCATCTGCACAGCTACACCTTTTTTTCCAACCCCAGATAAACAAGTAGTTTGCACCCAGTCAAAAGTAAATAAATAAATAAATAAATAAATAAAAGGCAACCCTGACATAATCCTTTACAGCGAGCAGGTCGTCACATGTCTTGGCCACCATTTCTCATGCAGGCATACAGGCAACCCCTTCCACATACATAATGCATGCTTGCATTATCAAGAAGGTGCCTGTGATTGAATGGTGGCCCCTCGCACCTCCAGAAGCAGAGGGAAATCATGGACGGGGGGGGGGGGGCTGAAGCAATGTGTTCAGCTTCTGGATGAGGCATCAGTGGCCATTCCCCTCTCTCATCTCCTCTCCTCTCCTCTCTCTCCACTCTCTCCTCTCCTCTCCCCTCTCTCCTCTCCTCTCCTCCTATCCTCTCTCTCCACTCTCTCCTCTCCTCTCCCCTCTCTCCTCTCCTCTCCTCCTATCCTCTCTCTCCACTCTCTCCTCTCCTCTCCTCTCCTCTCTCTCCTCTCCATTCCCCTCTCTCCTCTCCTCTCCTCTCTCCTCTCCCCCCTCTCCTCTCCTCTCCTCTCCTCTTCTCAGCTGTGCACTCACAAGGGCAGTGCTATCATATCCACCTTCTACATCAACCAATCAAGACATGCCATTGCCAGTGTTGCACCATCCCCCTTTCGTCTCTGTAGAGACTGCTCAGACCTTGAACTCATGTTGACTTCACTTGATATTTCATATTTTTTATATATGTATTTTACAGAAGTGCAAATCGGCTAAAGTTACAGAACACCGACTTTATACCTTTAAAACTCTCATGTTTGCAGAGATGTTCAAAACAACAATTTAAGGGACACAGTGTGGATGAGTGAGTGATTGTGTATGTTTGTGTGGATGAGTGAGTGATTGTGTTTGAGTGTGTGTGTGTGAGAGAGAGTTGAAAAAAAATTCCAAAGGTTGAATTATAATAGAATGGCTAACCACATAATGTTCACTGCTCTTGAGGGAAATACTGGATCACTCGCTGGGAGGATCTGTCTATCAAAACCCTCAAAAAAATTACAGTCAACACAAGTGAAGAAAGGGGTGACTGTTTTGAAGCACAATACTTCTCTTTATCAGCGTGCTATTTGAGGATGTTCTCGACAATTCTGGTATGAGGGAATAAAGACCACAGTCATTAAGACAAACTGAAGTAATGCATCAGGGTTAGCGGCTCAACTGAACACCACAGTGTGGCAAGAATTTCAGGTGTCACTTGAAAAAAAGAATCACTAAAAGTAGGCTCACATGATGTGATGGTGCGTAATCAGAAAGGTCTTTTCAGTGTTATCTTTTAACACTGGTAAACAAGCACACAGTGTGGGGGAAACGTGACCCAGACTTCGATACTCTGGCACTCTCGTCATGTTCATATGGGTATTAGCGAAACATAATAAGTTGCCATTCAAATATGTTGCCAACCCAGCTGCACACCTATAGGTATTCAGAGATAGGCATACAATTGTTTTTTACGGTCAATCCATTGGTTTCATTTAATATCGGAACTGCGCAAACAAATTTAAACTTTATGAGCTACGGTATGTTGGCTACACTGAAATAGCCTACCTGACAATTGGTAAAATTTCAGATTGTTCTTCTTTCACTATCTGTGGCATAGCCAACAAATTGAAATAGTTATAGATAGGACTAAGCAAGACACAAGTAAATGCGTTTTTCCCTTAACAAGGCAATTGCAGCCTGTTCTGAGATTCTTGGAGTTCAATATCGACCACCAAAATCCATCTCCAGTTCCATACCTGCGTTCCGGAGCTTCTTGTTTCGATACACGGACAGGATGGCAAGAACGTTCCCAACGATGTCAACCACGATGGTAAAGATGAGCACACCGGCAAGAGTTGTCGCTACACCGGCAGATGTGGTATGAGAAGACACACTATGATTTGCCCCCTGGGACAAGCAATCGATGCAGCTCAAGTTCACCTTCAACGCCATTCCTATGGATCACTAGGCTACCCTGAAACATCAAAGTTTATGCCCTCTCCAAATGAGAAAAGCGGGATTTTTAAACGTTCAATTTTTGCTGTTGGTGCACAAGAAACCAACGGGTTAGCCCGTTATTCCTAAATGTCCCCATCCTTGTTTTCGGGACAGTTTGCTTTAAGAACGTCCAGCGCGTAACCAACATCTTGTGTTGCCACGACCATTCCCCGTCGCGTCGTCCGTCAAGTGAACTGCATTTCACGAGACGTAGCCCATTTGAATACTTCCTGTGTTATTTCTTAATTACCCTGACGTTGCGTAGTCTCTGTCGAAGACCAGATTCCCTTGACTTGTGAGATAGCAATAGCACTTAAAGTCCTTGAATTCTACTTCCATGTGATGGTCCACAAGGCAACTTATAGTTGACCGCATCAGCCCCGACGATAGACCCAGTGTACTGTAGTTACTTATAGGTCTCTGGGGTGTTTTCTCTGAGAGCGCGCTAAGTATTCCATGCATGAAAGCAAACTACCGTTATTACTACCGCATTACTCTCATGTCTCCCATGTGGGGCGAACTTCCAAAATCAACGACGAGTTAAGTTTGACTGGGATGGGTTATCAGTTTGATTTGTCTAGGATTTTGATTCACCCTCCTTGGTCTCTTATTTACACATGACCTTACCCATACATAACCTGCATTTTGATTAACACTGGCTTCAAACAACCCAATGAAGTGACAGTACGTGTGTGGTCTGGCCTACATTTGAACAGATATGAGAAGACATTCTAGAATCTAGAAGATCACACACAAACAGCAAATTAAGAGCCAACGATTGGTTACATTCACCAATCGTTGGTTACATTGGCTCACCAATCGTTGGTTACATTGGCTAACAAATCATCTTAAAGTATTAGCCTATTTGTGGTATACATTGCAAACATGTAGTATTTGCACGATCAACTTGTGCTTCTTCAAAAGTTGATTCTTTAGACTCTTGGTCTGACCATGTCCCTACAATTTTATAAATACTCTAATGTGACAATGGCAATAAGAGATACTGATCATCACCAGTCCATAAACGGCACACGGAACAATAATTCTAAACTGTTTGTTTACTTCTATTTGCTTTTCAGTGGAATGTGGTTAGTTCAGTTTAAAATTCAATGATTTCTCATATTTATCACCTGCTTTGTGTATGTGTTTGTTTGTTTGTGCTAGGGCCATATTACGGTTTGCTTGCTTCAGATCTTAGAATGTGGCACTAAAAAGATGATTCATGAAGTGTTGAAAAATGATTTAAATAGCTCTCAGAAACTTAAATAAAGATTGTTACATCATATATCTGTAGTTCACAGACTCCCAACCAAAGAAACCTTTATCATAGCCTACAGTTGTCCAAATAATAAAATGACCAGTAAGATCACTTTGAAGCCGGCGTCAAACTATTATTTATTTAGAATGCTGGGCACAAAGTGAACTCTATCACACAATGGGCTGCGGAGGGGACTTTTAATGAAGCCAGGGTAGTGTGTGATACAGCGACAAATATACGTTTTGGGGACCCCGGGAAGTATAGGATTTATTTCTTCTTTACTCCTTTCATTAGGCTATGTGTTTGTGGAGCCTTGTTTGTTATTTGTGTGTGTCATTTACGCTTACTTTCCAATACGCTGTATATGCATATGCAGACCCACACATGTTGTAGCCTATTATGTAGGTCTACGCCTTTTCAAGATTCAGTGTTTTACTTTACTGCATTTGCCGCTAATATCAGTTTCACTGATATGTTGTAAATTACTCATTAATTACCAAATACGCCCATGCGGTCAGAAAAACAACTGACAGGTAGAGTTTAGGTGCTGCACAGACACGAAAAAACTGTTGCACATGTTCTATGCAGACTTGCTCAGACACGCTGGTCGAGAGCCTTATAGGCTACGTATTATTATAACCCATTACCACTCCACACTGACTTGGCAGGTATACCCCCGTGGACACGGCTTCGCTCAAGGCGGACTCGGACGTGCGCATGGGTGTCTCCAAAGTATTGTCTACGTCGTGTGAATCTATAGTCTATAGTTTTCTATGGCCCCTCATAACCAATTTAATCCTCTATCTAAATAGCAATCGCTACCTTAAAAATGGTGGCGAATCTTATCAGCAACACTTCAGTCTCAAAAACTATTTGTAAATGCACGGACCATGACCCACAAATATGCAATCATTTACAAATATGTTTTTCTATCCACACATAGCCTACAGAACTCCTTACTTGTGACTTATAAGCTCTCATTTCAATAAACGTAAGCCTGCTAGTACGATTTTTACAATGTCTATTTGTTAATACTTTCGTGAAATGTCTTTTGTAAATCTGTAATTCTGCATGTGAAGTGATGAATCTGCATTTGTGGATCATCCAACACACACATTTATCTAAGTTTCCACTGACGTAATTTTGAGACATTCTTTTCGCTTTTTCACCATCCACATACAAATAAGTCTTGATCCACACAAATGTGTCCCCCCTTCAAACAAGGCAATGGAGAGCGACCACTAGGTGGGAGTCTTGTTTTATTCAGGCCGTGGTGTATGTACGTAGTAGCCTTACATTTTAAAAACTAGGCCTGTTGTAAAAATGAAACATAAAAAAAATAAAAATAAACCAATTACTCCACTCAGAGACAATACATGGTCAAATTTCAAAGAGTAATTCCTGGGGCGGGGGGGACACAGGAAAATTGCAGACGCCCCCTCCCCCCGCGACGGAGTTTTGCCATCTTTTTCACATGCAGATGACCCCGCCCCCCCCCCCCGCAACTAAGTTTTGCCATCTTTTTCACATGCAGGGACGTAATAACTCGTTTTTTTTAAATACACAGAGGAACGCAAATATCCGACAAGGCAAACTCAACGGCCGATTTTGGAATCCCTGCCGGACGCATTTTTTTTAGGTCTCGAAAAGAGGACATGTCCAGGTAGAAGAGGACGTCTGGTCACCCTAATTACTATATTATTCAAAATTATTTATTGGGGACTGTTGGGGGGGACAACTTTATGGTAGGGGGGGACACGTCCACCCTGTCCCCCCCGGAATCTCCGCCTATGACTCCACTATGAATTGCTGACTATGAATTGCTAATTCACTAGCAAACTGTCTACTGTTGTGGGTAGTTAGCTCGGCAACATATGCTAACATGTTAACGTTAAATAGTTGGCTTGCAGACGCCTTGCAACTCACCTCAGAACTTTGGTTACAATAACAGACTTCAGATTGTACAGTGTCTATTTCACGACTCATTCAATTTAATTGTATTTATATAGCGCCAAAACAATAGAATTGTCTCAAGGCGCTTTACAGAGCCCAGTGCCTGGACCCCCTTAGAGCAAATGCAATGGCGACAGGGGCAAGAAAAAATCTCCCTGTTAATCAGGAAGAAACCTTAAGCAGAACCGCTGCACATAAGGGGGGACCCATCTGCTTGAGGTCGGCCGGGAAGAGATAGGACGGGGTCGTGTGGCAGAAGGGGAGGGGAGAGCCATGTGTCTTGCCATTTTAGGAAGTGACATGCCCTCTCAACATAACAACTCGGCAACTCGATATCACAGAAAAAAATTGAATTTCCTACTAGTAATTGCAACTTT